>NC_085004.1:24721245-24728745 GCF_963854185.1 Sardina pilchardus | reverse complement strand
AACTCAACGAGACAGAAAGCATTGATTTCATAACGTCACATTTGACAGTTATTTAGAAAGAAAATACTCAATACTCAATAGTTACTGTACTTTAGTGTAATGGAAGAACAGTGAATGTTCAGTTTGGTTTGTGACATTGACATATAGACAAGCAAGTAGGCTACACAAATTATTTCCTACACAAGAACATACTGCCTCTCTCAGTGAACTATACGCTCTCGAGTGATAGGGTAAGATGAGCCATTTTTTGCACTCTTCATCATTCATGTTCAAAAAAGAGGTTTGTTTTGTAACCTCCACACCAAAAAAAAGGAAAATAAAATCAAAGTGTTCTACAACTTCTGTAACCAACAACTTGTTGATAACTTACAAGGGTAAAAAGACATGCTCTCTGTAAAGAATTAGGCATAGGTTACCCCACACTAGGGTTGTTAATGAATAATCGAATATCGAATAATGTTTGTTAAGAATTTATTCGAATAAAATAAATGCCTAATGAATAATCGTTTTAGTCTCACGCAATATGAGAACAGCAACATTTTCCGGTATTTTGCGCGCATGACAAAAACAAGCAGAGATGAAGCGAGCGAGGAAAAGTGCTGGACCTCTTCTTTATTTAGGGGCTCATGGGAACGGGGTACCTAGTAAAACGTAAGCAGGAAGTGTTGTGGTTAGAACAACGTGAAGTGCGAGAGTTAGAGAAGTATGTGTTATGTTAATGAATGCGGGAGAACTGTTTTGTGAAGCATCTCCATGTTAAACGAAAAGAAGCCTATTAAACTGGTATTCCGAGACATCAAGCCTCTTAATTGTTTCATCACCAATATACCACTAGGATAACCCGTGTTTTAACGATTAGCCTACCTCGCAAGCTGCCGGCAAGTGAAGTTAAAAGTGATGAGATAACAGGCCGACCGGCAAGGTAAGAAAATGCTCATCCGACCATAAACGAAACCAGCACCGGAGATGACCAGTGAGCGTTGCAATCGCTAGCCTACATGTTCAAATAGGACCTACGTCGGATGGCATAATGCCCTGTAAAAATAAAGTTTACAACTTGTTGTAAACAACTTATTTCTTGATAAAGGGTTTTTTTTTTAAATATCATCGTTAATATCAATTGTGTGCGTGTTGGACATGTGCCCAGGAGTGATGGGTGGGGGCACATGTTTACACGGCTCTGAATGCCATGTGACGTCATGATTTAGCAAATAATCGATTAATTGTTCAATAACGTTATGATTAGTCAAACATGAAAATTCATCTAAAGTCCCAACCCTACCCCACACATAACTTACCCCACCTTGGCTCATCTTACCTCATGGGGTAAATTAGAACAACACAAAGATTTCAGGTAAAACATTGTTATTTTCTTCAAACAAATATTTAATTTCACTATAACAAAGACCAACATTCAGCTAACAGATTCAGCTGAAATTTGCCAAGACATGTTTAGGCCTATAAAAAAAAAATTGTCATCTGTTTACAATTAATTCAATTCATTTAATTAACTTAAATAAGTCAGATTAATTTGATATAGAATCAGGTCACAGAAGCAAGGCAAACTTGACAAGGCAAAGAGACTCCACAACCACCATTTTGAAATAAAATGCTTGTCACAACAAGCTAAGGTAGGCTAATATTCATATTAGCCCCCACATCATGGTTTAAAAGGGCACCAATGGACGTGTAATGCATTTGAATGTTTGCCCTAACTGTGGACATGAGTGGAATCCACTTGGAGAGTGAAAAATCATATTTTCACACATATTTTTTTACCACATTTGCCATGTGCTGTTAGCCTGGAAATCCAGACCCAAATCTAGAAAGGTAGGGTGTGGCTATGAGGAATGAAAATTACCCAACTTGAGGGGCGGCACCAAACATGCATTTGAAAATATCAACGCACACAATTGGATGACACAATCTATAACTAATGTTCACTGACTAATTCCTGACTTCGGCGTAGCAACACTGTTGTCGTCTGTCTGGTCCGCCCATATCAAATAAACTGATGTGATTGGTGCGGCATTGAGCATCATTACTGATTGCCAGAGTGACTCGATGAGCAAATTAAAATTGTGCCCTCACAAGAACTCTGGATTTCCATGGTTCAGGGATTTCCAGGGATTTCCAATGTGATGTACCTTTCCAGATATTGTAAAGAATGATTCCCTCTTCCTTATAATGCTGTCACATTATAAAATCTTTTTACGGTTTCATAGAGTAGTTTATCTTACCCCTCTGCTCAACTTACCCCGTTCTCCCTTATTCTGCATTGTTTGAAATAAGATTAGATTAGAATAGAATAGGAAATTAAAACAGAGATTGTCATTTGTTTTCAAAATAAACAATATAAAATACAATTTAATGTCTTTAAACTAAGTTAGTTGGTGGTAGAACTGTGTATAAAGGCAATATCAATATCATGATTGTGGTGTTGGTAAAAACACACCCACGGCTGTGGTTCAGCTGCAGGCACAGGGCCAGAGGCCACTCTCACTCAGGCAATATTGCTTAAGTATAACATGCTCCATGGTACTAATATTTATACATAATCAACTCTGGCTTTCCTCTCTCTCATCTGCTGTTTATATCAACCTTGTACAACTTATTTCTATGCCCAAACACTCTTGCTACCGTAGGAATAGCTACTTAGTTCCTGCTTTCTCCTTCCCAGCAAATCTTACTGATATAGACCCTATAAGCGCCTGTTGCTAGCTCTATTTCCTGGGTGTTAAGCGCTAAGCCCCATTGTTTGTAGATTAGTAATACTCGACTACTGGTTGCAAACCCAGCTATGTAGGGACACCTGTCACACGTTCAGCTCAAGTGTGTGTGTGTGTGTGTGTGTGTGTGTGTGTGTGTGTGTGTGTGTGTGTGTGTGTGTGTGTGTGTGTGTGTGTGTATGTGTATGTGTGTGTGTGTGTGTGTGTGTGTGTGTGTGTGTGTGTGTGTGTGTGTGTGTGTGTGTATGTGTGCGTGTGTGTGTGTATGTGTGTGTATGTGTGTGTGTGTGTGTGGGGGGGGGGGGTTGCGTGGGGTGTGTGTGTTTGTGTATGTGTTGTGTGTGTAGTGTGTGTGTGTGTGTGTGTGTGTTTCAACCTGGGAAGCAGGCAGCACTGACTGACATATGACACGGGGCTGGGCAGAGAGCGAACTCTGAAAATGAGCAGATGACCTCTTTAAAGACCAGCCCTATCCAATGGTACTGTTGCCTCCAGGGCCACACCACAGGTTCAAGCTTGTCCAGGTGGCTGTCCCACACTGTCCATAGTCCAGCTGTGATAAAACAGTGAAGCCACTCAATAATTCAGCGCAATGTTGAGCTCCCTCGTGGGATAGCATGCTAGCGTGGGTGATACAACATGCTGGGGTTTTGTAGTCGCTGCCAGAGCTACTTGAACTCTCTTGTTACTAGGATATCATGCAGAGAAGAGGCTCGGGAGTCCAAAGCAAATATATAGATCATATAGACTTAAAGGCTTTACATAAGCAGGACTAACATATATGAACAACCATGGGTGTGGACTGTGGCATCTTAATGCATAAATAACATGTGTACAAGGTATCTACAGAATGTGAGTCTGGACATAGTGGCATCTCAACCTATATTTTGTATATATCTTTTGGATCATGATAGATAAATCTGTATAGATTAGACGCCAACATTTGCTCATCGACTCCATGCTTAGCTGTACAGTACTCCACCCAATGTGTGAGTATCATTACCCACCAAACATGTGAATGGTGGGAAGAGTTTTTTGAGGGAGTCGTGACTACATTAGACATTGATTGCATGTGTTTGGTTAGTAACTTCATATCACAAAGACAACAAAGGTTAGGATAGGATAATAGAGCGACAGCTACAAGGAGACAACCCTACAAGAACAAAACAGTTTGCATGCTGTGTGCTGTATATAGTGGGCGATGGAGAAATAGTTTTGACTACAAGAAAAAATAACAATTTAGATAATCCAATTACAACAGAAACTAGATATTTATGTGATCTTGATACTTGACGCTGTGCATACATGGCCATTATTAGATTGGCGTCTAATGATTTGTGTTGAATAGAGTCATGTATATATATTGTAGCTGCAAATATTCAGCAAAACAATAAACACACCGCTGGCTCATTCAAATAAAGTATTGTACATTCAGTACTGGATAAGAAGAAATAAACATTGTGTACTCAGTATGTCTAACAACAAGAATTCTGTGTGTATTCACTCAAATCAGATACACAAGGTCTCCTCCTGGTACAAACCCACTCATAAATTCTGTTACAGCAGTGAAACATATCACTACAAAGTGATAGAGCAGGACCTTTTTTCATTCAGAGAGAAGCCCATCAGTCAGCCATAACAAAACCTTGAACATCACCCTCACCCACCACACCTCCTAAATTATTTACATGCAGCAACACTCTACACACCAGAAGAAGAGAAGGGAATGGGGGGATAAAACAGGAGAGGATGACATGGAGGCTGCCTGAGAGAAGTGGAAGTGTTTGAGTTGGAATTTAAAAAAAAAAAAAGTTTGCAGCCGCGTCGGCGTCGGCTCCAACTCCTTCATTTCTAATGACTTGCCCTTTAATTCCAGCCGAGTCTGACTGACTCAGCACAGCTGAATGCATTTGCATGAGATATCAAAGAAGAAAAAGAAGAAGAAAAAAAACTCAACCGCGGCAGCTCCCCACAAAAGGGTGCCAGATAATCTCCCAAATCAGCCAGTCCGGGAGACACCATGGACAGTGCAGAAAAGATTTTTTCCCCCCTCACCATTTCCACAAAATACAAGTGCTTTGGTTTATGCTTTATCAAGCAATGCTTTGTTTTGATCATAGATACAGTACGTGCATTGACCCATCCACTTTATTTGTGTCATTTATTCATATTCATACAGATTTGTTTATGCCTGGGCATGTTTATGGCTACCCCTGTCTACTTTCCCTGGTAAGACCATTAAGAAAATGTCACAATTTCTCTCCGCAACATTATGATCTATGCTTTCTCCTCCACCATACCCTAAGGGTATGAACTGGAGCAGAGGAAAACAACCACTATAAACTTCCAGCAGATATGGAAATATTTCTCCTCACCCTCATCCGCCAAGGTAAGAGGTTAGTGCTTTGTCTCATGGGCCGAATTCAGGCATATCTCACAGGGAAATAGGCTATCAAAGACACTGCATAAACAAATCCCTTAACTGCCAGGCAATAAATAAACACACACACACACACACGCACACACACACACACACGCACACACGCACACACACACACACACACACACACACACACACACACACACACACACACACACACACACACACTTTTCCCTGAGTCCACACAAGCAAATAAAGTGCAAACAAGTTACTGGTGCATCTAGCTGCCTGGAAAGTAATGAAGTACTGCAACACTGAGACAACCATATAAAATGGACAGAGCCTCTGCACATTGCCCACTGGGTGGCCAGAGTATCCTCCTCACACACCTCTTACGAAGTGATCTATCCTGTATGCTGCATCTTCGCTGCACTCCACTCACCCTAGACCTCATACAAATTTAAACGTATACACAAAATATAATGGCTATTCTGAGTCGGCCTGCAAGCTCCTGCATTCTGTTTCAGAGATATAGTGTTTTCTGACACTGATATTCTATTATTGGTTCATTGATTGATTCATGGGTGCTTGTTTTGTTTGTTCAAAAGCAATAGATTTGAAAAACAGTTCCATTTGGAAGGAAAATCCACAAGCCTGTTCCCTTCAAATGAGTGTGGAGGGCTGCCAACAGCCATTCCCTGTGCTAAACACATCCTTCACTCAATTACTGTATGTATGGAAAATATTGATGCTCACATATATTAAGCCTAAACCACTGGCGATTATACTCCCTACATTATCAACAGAATCAATCGTGGACATTTAATCTGGTCCTATACAGGTTCAATGTTTCTATGTGTGCACTCGTATGAATAAGCTGTTTAGCTGAGAGGATGTGATTGGCATGCATTGTGCTCTCTCCAATATCCAACGAGTCATTACACAAATCAGTTGAAACATCTGAACTGGCTGATGGCATACAGCATTTGGAATGATCATTGCCATATGTCCATGTATGGCTGTGTATTTCAGAAATAATGACCAAATCTTTTTGGGGGGGTTGTCTGCTTTCAGGTTGTCTGCCGTTTCCATTAGAGGAGAACGGCAAATCTATGCAATTGGCTTTATTGTAGAGGTGGGCATAGATTAATTTTGTTAATCTAGATTAATCTCACTGTAATCTTGAAATTAATCTAGATTAATCTAGATTAATTTTAGGTGCACCAGCGCAAAATTTAGGTGCACCCACATTTTTCATTGCATCGCCTTTAACGCTAAAAGGTCACCTTTTTATTGCTGTCCTTTCATATAATGTTTTTTTAACAACAAAAAGTCTAGAAAAAGCTTGAAACACAATAAAAGATTTTTTTCTTTACAAAATTATTTATATAAGCCTATTCTACATACTGAAATGTCTGATATTCATGACAGCACACTTTATGCATATTGCAGCCTACTATTCATATTACAACTCTGCCTCTTTAATTCAGCTGTGTGCTTGAAACCTCAAAATGTAAACAAAGCCTAGCATAGTTGGCTAGTTCATCATAGTTTACTAGTTGGACTGCTCAGTTTCCCCACGTGTGTTTACTGTAAGTTTCAATGTGGGCTAATACTTTTTCTCCTTTCGAGTTTTGGAGTTGGAAAACATTGGTATTGAGATTATCATCCAACTCATGCAAGAGTGACTTGAATGTAAGAGTTTTAATCAACTTTCTGCAGCAGTGATGCTAACCGGAATTTATATTAATTTAGCTAACGTCTTCTATATGCATCATTGCTTTCACGATAGTGAATGTTTTATTTGGATTAAATGTGCATGTCGAGGGGCGGGTCGCGACTCGCGAGTGTCCATTGAGCGCGCACGGGAGGGAGAGGGAGAGGGAGAGCAAGAGAAAGCGGGCCAAGGAGAGGGGGGTTACTTCTATTAGGAATGAGCGATCAGGTGCCGATTCGGGAGGGGTCTGAGCTTATCGTCCATGTTGGGAGGATGTATCATTGGTTACTGTTTGGTAAAGTTGCACGCATAGTCTACAATGACAACTTGTGAAAGAAAGCAGCCGAGCAGCGTCAGGTGCACCAGTGCGACCTAGACTTTTTTCAGGCGCACTCTTAAACATTGGCGTTTGCGCTAAGATATCAAGGTGAAAGTGTTCATAGCTTGCGTGGTATAGACCCAGGTCCCAGCCCAACTTTGAGAATAGATTAACGCCGATATTTTTTTTATCGCCCGATAAGAGTTGCACGATAACGCAGCACGTTAACGCCGATAACGGCCCACCACTACTTTATTGTCATTTCTTTTGCTGGATTTTTGGAGTCACAAATAGGATTCAGCTTGCATCAAGGTATATATGCACTTTCTACAATGACAGATATTGACTATAGGTC
>NC_085004.1:24681245-24716245 GCF_963854185.1 Sardina pilchardus | reverse complement strand
CCAAGTTCTGTTGCTGTTTATTCCTAGTTTGAACAGAGCAGCATGCAAGGAGAGAGTCGAATTCTGTTGGCCAGTAATATTCATTTTCCTCTTGAGATTACGGTTCATTAATGTGTGTAGTAGTTCATACTTGTTATCTGCAGTTTATCAGGGAATGACTTGAAACGTGTGTCACTGTTAGAGAGTTGACTGGTGCGATATTGAGCAATGCTGTGATTCATTATTCTAGGTTAAGTCTGACATGTTAATTGATGCATAAGGCTACGGCAGTAGACAGACTATTTATTACTCCTGAACTGAATTTGTTCCACTGAATTATTGAGAAACCAGCAGTTTTGGTATTTTTCTACAGTATGTCATCCCAGCAGTAGTAAGGAATCGTCATAAGGATATACGCAGTATGCTAATGCTAAGTGCTTTACTTTGGACTGTAGACACAGAGGTCAATTCCAGGTTAGCAGGATAGCATGTCCTACCTAAACTAACAAAACCTTCTGACGTTAGGCAACACATTTGCCTAACAAATGAGTATGCTGGTAGTTGTGTTCCTTTATTTGAGGCTAAGCCTCAGAAAGCACACCTACACCCTATTGAACAGGAAATATGCCAGACCCAGAAGTAGGTTAAGAGCACTTGAATACAGCTGATAAAATTCACCGCAATAATCACTGAGCTAGCTTAGCAGCGGCAGCTCAAACTTAACTGCTTTATTTCCTCCGAAGCTAGTGAAAGAGAAAGCGTTATTTTAACTGTATCCAATGCCCACTGTCTTTTTTTTTACTTTATAAAGCCCACTATGATATAGCCAGGACACATTCAGTGCAGGCAACTGATTAATAATTTCGTCATGCACATACATAAGACCTTTAAAGTCTCGATAAATTATTCAGGTTCACTATACAGCATGTTCAGAGGGAATCCATCCACTCTCATTATTGTGAATACCTTCACTCTTTCAAGTGCAGAACCAGCTCTGACGCTCCGCTCCTTGAACCAGCGGCACACCGAGCGAGTTGGGATATATGATACATTATTTAAAAGTATTGATCTCTCTTATTAAATCAATCACACAGAGAGACAAAAATAGCTCGGGATATGAAAGGGGGGCCCTACCTCACTCTAGCCACTCTGTTTGAAGTGCTCGGGCCTCTGGCAGAACAGTGAGGGATCAAAGCGGGAACAAAGCCACAGATATGGGTGAAGGCATTTGTAGATAAATGAGGGGATACTCCTGAAATAAGCTCCCTTCACCGTTTCCCACAGCAAGGAAAGAGAGACGGCGAGACAGAGAGGGAGAGGGAGAGATGGAGAGAGAGAGTGTGTTCAGGTGAGCGGTGTGGTCTGCTCAAGTGCTTTAAGAAGCTGACAAGTTTCTTCATAGTGTCAGTAATCACGGAAGCTTAAAGCTCCAGAAAGGGTCTTGTGAATTAATTGAGAAACTGTGTAGGAAAGAGCGCCACGTTAGCATAGCCTTTGCTACTAGTAGTATAGCTTAGCACAGTGTTGAAATGTATTTCCTTGAAATTCAGGATGTCAAAGAACTTCATATCAAATGTATAAAACTTAGTTTGGAGCAACAAATCTCACTCCACTTTAGCAGGTCAAAAGGTCACCAATCAACATTCCCTTAACAATAATATGTTACTCATGTCTCTGGTATGAGGGGATCACAGAGTGGCGATGCTGAGTGAACAGGCTGCACTTTACATGCACACTTCCCTAGAGTGCTTTAATAAGATTAGTAATGTAGACAGGATACAATACCACTCACACATAGCACAAGTCTCATGACAGTCTGTATGTTTTTTTTTTTTTTTTCTAAATGTCGGGAAGTCAAGAATCAGCTTTCCCTAATGTAAGCTTCTAATAACACATTTATACAGTATATTCAAAGGATTTTTAGAAAGCTTAGGGAACCTTACGACTCGTATTTGGCCGGCACAGATTTTCTGGAAAGCATTTTTTAATTGAGTGTTTTGATAAATGTAAAGAGGCATCTGGTTTCAAAAATCTTTTCAACATATTTTCTCAGTCTTTCATTTCAGAGAGACAGATGGCAACACAGATCTCGTGCGAAGCATTGTTTTTAATCATTCAGGAGTCGGCTGTTCAATTCAAGTGGTTAGAGAGCATCACTGTGTCATTCAATTAAAATGTGTCATACCATTCATTTGGGTATAGTTAAGATAATTCTGGTAACTTCTGTTAAAGTATCTAGGAGATACTTTTGTCTGAGAAATATATCTAGAAATGACAGTTCTGTCTCTTTCAATTATGAAAACACCATTCAGGGGTTATATCATAGGCCTACCAATGTAATCCAGGGGAGGGGAAATGTAATTTACAGTCAAAGGCGGATCTGTGTCATGCATTACTTGGCCTTTACACAGATGAAGTGTAAGGATTTCTATCCATACATCAAACAAACACAAACATATACAGAAGGTCAGGCCTGTGTACATCATGGTTTTCATCTGTTAAAGAGGTATATTTATGCTGTTGATCCGCTTCTAATCTGACCCATTATAAAATGGAAACTGATTGAGGTCATTCAACCCCTGTCCTGGGTGCTCGAGGGCCTGAAAGGGTCAAGGGTCAGTTGCTATGCCCACCACAATATGGACCTACTGTACACAGGATTCACCCCCACCCACTTTTAGGGATAAGTATTACATGGGAGGATGGTGACAAAGATAAGCAGATGGGAGAGATTCCGTAGGATGTCCATGAGCTGGGCTTATCGAAATCAGCGTATGACGGCGAAGACCATTAGGAGAGAATTTGTTAGAAAGAAACGGACAACGAATGAGAGACATAGAGAAAGAGAGAGAGACAGAGAAAGAGAGAGAGAGAGATTTTCATGTTACATGCTACTGTTACAATGTTCTAATTGTTTTGTTTTGCTGTTGTAATTGTGCTTTGGCAACACTGCAGTACCTACAGTCATGCTAATAAAGCAACCTTGAATTGAATTGAAGAGAGAGAGAGAGATTGAAGATGTGCAGTATTTCTTTTCTCCAACTCAGCGGAAGATTGAGGACATGCTACAGCTATACAGTGAAGTGAGTTCCTAGTAGTTTGACGCTGTCTTTATACTTTGCTTGGCTGAGGGTACTGTATATGCGTTGTCCTTCGGTGCCTAAGCAATGAATGAGAAGAGCTCTCTGCCAAGCATCGCTAGCCTCTTCAAGTCTCAGCGCTGTGATATATGTTTCAAAAGAGTCCAGCCAGCAAGTCCAAGGGACAGGAGGCTGGCCTGGGAGTGTGAGAAAAGGTGTGGATGGTGAAAGCTCCATCCTCGCACCAATGTTATGTGTGTGTATAGTAAAACACAGAGGTAGGAAAACTCAATGCAGTTTAATTCAAGTCATCCTAGCTCATACAGAACAGACGGTAATGTCATAAAACTACTGCCGTAGAGACATAACACACTGCCTCCCAGGAGGGCCAATTGCTGCTGCCACAGAGGCAATCATTACACAACCAGGAGGTTGATAAATAAGTAGATGACCTCCTACAGTATTCATAGTGCCAGTAAATTATAAACCACACATATGCAAAGATGTCTCAGAGAGGCTGCACTATGTTTTCCAAGGTAAAGAACTATAGCATACAGTATATACTGTAGTATAGTATAGTACTCTATACTGTATAATGTACATAGCATACTGTTTACTGTACATGTTGAATAGACAAGTAGTGTCATTTCTGGCATTCTGCCAGTGCATAATACATTAATACATGAATATGTTAGGACTGTATGCCGAGAACAGAGTTGTTTCGTAACATTTTACTTATTTTAATTATTTATCTGATGTGGTTCCCATGTATGGACACATAAAGCTGGATAAGTGTATTGCAGTCTGATATGTAAAAGCTTCTCATGGTCAACTGTGGGACATTTTGCAATTATGATTACTTTAAAAGGCAAATTTTGTGCTCAGTGGCACAAGCTATATTGCATGCGCTTAATATATCCAGTATAATTAAGCAGTCATTTTTATAAGAACTGCAATAATTTATCCCTAACTCTAATAGCCTATACATCACTGGCAGGGTGTATATTTCATTTTCTAAAGGGGAGGGGGAGGGGGAGAGAAATCTTAATGATTCACCCCTGCTAGCATAATTTTAATTATGGATTTTCCCTACATGATCGATTCGAAAAAAGCCATAGTAATACAAGTTGTACATTCTACTGTATTAAATATTTGATATCCATTAAATTTTTATGATTAATGTCCTGGAAAGAATCAGTTTCACTAAGCCCCTTTGGTTTTATTGCAGACTAAATTAAAGGTTTTATTCCTTTTTCAAGAGATATAGCTTTGAATTGCGCTAAAGATTTGCCTGGTATGAAAGATGGGGCCGTTTTCATATTGATCCTCTTAGAACCACTCTTGCAATAAAAAATAAACTGAACAAAATATTACTTATGTGTCATGTTATGCAGGAATGATTCTGCTGTTTAACCCCGAATGAATCTGTTTTACACAAATTTAAAAAGACATCTAAATATCTGTGTAACAAAGTCTAAAAGACCCAATCTAGTAACTCAGAAAAAAAGGGGGGGAAACATGCAGCATATTTTCCTCTTTACACACAGCAACAATTCATTCTCTTCAATAACCTCCACAGCTATGGAACACATTCCATTAAACAGAATACTATCAGCAAGCAGAGCATTGACTGAGAATTGAAGGTAGAAAGAGTAGTGGGAGGAGGGAGTGTAGAGAAAAACAAGCCTCATGTTTCGCAAAGTAGCCCACAGTTCTAATTAAACAGCTAAAGTTTTGAACATATGAAAAACAAAACAAAAAATGGAAAGACTAACAAAAACAGGCTCTTTCCTGCTTTACATGGTCTGCCATAATCAGACATTGTCAGTCACTTATGTGTTCTTATGTGTGTCCAACACTGAGCACTGCAAGAAGATATTGGAGACTCGGATTTGAGAGAGGTGAGCTACGGATCCCCTGTTGTGTAGATGGTAATGATATCGGCTGACGTTCTACTGGGAGAGCACTTTTAATACCAACTTTCATTTCCCACATGTAGAATGGTGCAAATATAATCCCCCAGGTATTACAGGATTTGCCTCCCCCTCCATATTGTGTTAAATATTTCAGCCTTAGTGACTGCTGGTGACTGCTGGGAAGAGGGAACGGAGGGAACAGAAAGACTAAAAAACAGGCCTGCAACAGACAGCTTTGAGAGGGGGAAAAAAACACGTTTCATGGAGGTTTACGACCATCATATGTTCTTGGTGAGCGAAACACTATTAAAATGAGTGTCTCTATTATGCACTGAAAGCCGTTTATGGTATGATCAGGGGCTGGCGCCGCATTCGCCTCGGCTCTGACATCCTACACACAGTCATAAATACCAAAAGATTTTACCATTTTATAATGCCATTCTAATTGCACAGAAAAAATGCAAAGCCCTAATTGCATGTAGATGTACCACTCTGGATTGTTAATGGGCATGGGTATCTTGGAGAACCCAATGCCCTTGATAGCGTGCATGCATGTACGATCACGTTGGTGTGATGAGAATTCCATTAAAGCTACAGCTAGCTTTGTTTTGGGCACAGAAGCATTTCTTAATGTGCAGAAATGTTTGCAAAAGGGCCTCTGCAAGCCAGTCTCATTGATCAACATTGGCAGCATGACAGAAATGTTCCCCTTGGCTTTCTCAGTGAGCCTTGGCCTTGCACCAGAAGCTCAAAGAAGTTCAAAGAGTTCTGTACTCAAGGCTTGGTATGAAAGAGCGAGTACAGAAGTCATACTGGGGTTCAAAGATTATCATGTTCAGACACAGAACATGTTAGCGATTTGTCTTTCAGTGCAAATTAGAGATCTGTGAAATTTGAGGTGATTTTTTTAAGGAGATGCGACCTCAACAATGAATAATTGTCTGATAATTGCCTATGGAAAATTACATTGTGGAAGGCTTAGGGAAATATCTATGCAATTTAATTTCGAAAATGGCAGCAAATTGTGTGTTCCAGGAAAGTGGTTATGATGTTGCTAGTGCTACAGGAATAGGTAAGAGCACCCTGATGGATTACTACTACACACTGAGATTAAGCATAGAATCAGTAGCAGAGTTCATGATAGAGTGCAACAGATGCAGAGCGCATTATCAGTGAGCTCAGGCTTTTAACACCACAGTGTTTTTTCAGATCCGTATTACGGAGGTGTTTTCATCCTTAAGCTCTAATATTGCTGTGCACATCTGGGCCTTGCTTTGTAAGGGTATCGCATTGTTTTTTTTACGGCTTCTGCTTTTAAAGATCTCCAGATGTGACCGTTCATTTTGTTTCACATTTTTGTTTTCTGAAATAAGATGTCGTGAAAATGCTGCCAATCTCTCGAATAGAGGATGGTGAGATGAGGGTTCTTAGCAACTCATGGCAGTTTTGAATGTTATTTGTTTAGATGCTGATCATGGCCATACTAATACATTACTAAGGACATGAAGCTCATTTGATTGAGGCACAATTTGCATATAAAATGAACACATGAGGTGTCATTCACACGTACATGTAACAGGTACAACAAAGGTAACTTTGCTTTTGATGTTGACAAACTGATTTCAAATGTTCCAAGTTGTTATGTCGCAGCTCCAAAAGGGAGGCTATATTTGACAGGTTGTTTTCATTTTCTGAATTGCTACAACAGATTAGACTTGGTGACGCGCTGTGAGATTGTGTCAAAGGTCATCCACTTTCCCGTACAGACAAAACAGAGAAAAAAGAAAAAAAGCATTATCGCACGGAGCACATGTGAGAGGAGATAGAGTGTGCTATTGGGAAATTGAGTTTCTGATTTCCTTCTGTCTTTGTAGACCTTGGCTATACTAGGGGTGGTGGACGGGATCATGCCATAGCAAATGCATGGTGTTTAGCTCCGTGACTGGGCCTATGCTGTGCTGTCTGAGGCGAAAGGAGAGGCTGGAGTGGGGCATCGTCATCGTCACAAAAGGCACACAATCACAGAGCCTATGCCCTGGGAGAGAGCAGGTTAGTGAAGGGTAAAAAGCCTCTTCATCTTTCAGCTTTCAGCCTTCCCTGACAAAATATATATCCCCCCACTGCCACCATGGCAGCAGTCAAGAGAGCCAGCCGAATGTAAATTGCATTTTTATGTTGTTTTATTGAAAAGGTTGGGAAGGGACAAGAATACTATTTCAGAAAGTCTTACTCGGCTACATTTACTGCTTGCTTGGGATTTCTCCTGAAATCCACTCCCCTCCTCTCCCCCCCCCCCCCCCCCCCCCCCATTGCTGGGTCCCATGGCATCCTAGATGCAACATATTCCCATCCTCAAGTTCATTATCATCGATAAGTCAAATATATTCCATCTTTCATCATCACATCATCCACACCAAACACAGCACCTTTTTCTGCTATGTAAACCAATTTACTTTTTCCCCCTTTCTTTGCGGATAGTATTAAACAATGCCCTCGGAGTACTAGGCTGTCTGTGTGGGAATGATTTATTACAAAGAGAGAAGTCTTTGTGTCGGTTTGCCGAGCTCTGCAGTGTAAAATAACCTCATTTATATTCCATATTGCCAGCACTGGCTCACTTAATATTCCTGTCTGCACTGCCTTGCTATGAAATCTACTGGATTCAGCTGCAATAAGCCAACAGGCCTTTGAGGAGTGTACAAACAACGTTAAACGAGTTTCATCACATTACCTTAATGCAGGAAGGAACAACTCAGATGTACAAGAATAGGTCAAGTATGGCACATGCATCCTGTTGTCTGGTGCTTTGATATACTGCTTTGGCTTAAAGCAAATACATTATTGTTATCAGATTGTTGTTGTTGTTGTTGATGTTGTTGTCGTCTATCTCTTTCTATGATTTTGTGGAGTCCCTTAATATCAGTGTGCTATTGAAATGCTGGGTCACTGCTAGTGGCTTGTTGATCACCATCACTATCTGATCTTAGCTGCAGGGGTCAGTTGTGAGATCAAGCCCATGCTCCATAGCTCACCTGCACTGCCTGATGAAAATGGATCCCTCTGTGCGGCATGAATGTGTGCTCTGTGTGACTCACTTCTGTAGGCATTCAAAGATAATTACATTTCAGAGTCCATGTCTACACCACAATATGAGATTCTGTACAGTAAGATATTATATTGTGAGGTTAGTTTAAATTCAATGGCACACTGCAGCTATTGCAAAGACTCATAACTAGAAGGATCACACGAGCCATTAGAAACCAATAGAAGCTCATATGATAAGGATGGGGGAGGGGGGGGTGAAGAGAAGGTAACCTGGGTCCTCTCTGTTGCCTGTAAAATGGTGTCACTTCACAAAATCAAGATTACACAACAACACTGAAAGATGTTAGTGATGAGTCATTTGACACATAATGTGTGTATTTTTTAAAGGTGACATAGAATGGAAACCATTTTTGTCTTGGTTTTGATGATTTAGGATGGAGTGGTTGTGCATAACGAAGAGCTATCATGAACATGAGGCATGGTCATCCCCTCCTTCATATGAAAATCTTGGACTTAAAAATAGCCACTAAAAAATGAATGAATGAATTACAACAAAGCCTACTGTACTTGTGATATCAAATATCGCAAAGCCATTGAAGTTCAATTAGGGTTGCCAATACCCAGCCTAATATACGGTTTTAATTGGGCTTGTAAAATTGCAATTTGTTGCAATTGCATTTGTTTTTGTAGGTAATATAGGAGAGAAGATGGCCTTCAAATAGGGAGGGTTTTTTTCCAGCAAATCTGGCAGTTCTAGGGATTTCCATGCTCAACACTCTTCCAGCTGACATGATTTGGACAAGGTGACAGACAGATTGCAATTGGTTCTGTAGAGCAGTAGCCCCAGTCCAGTAAAGGGAACTGTCCCTGGGCACACAGGATGTGCAGCATCAATGCAGCAGCAGTGCTGAGTTGTTCTTCTCCTAAGCAGACCTGAGTGTATGTGGCTACGAGTGGGTTTAGGAAGAAAAACGCTGGACACTGGAGGATTGTCTGCTCCGATGGCCTGATGACTTCCTGTTAAGTCTGTTCCTCCCGGAGAAAAGCACTAGTTTCAGGACAAATCCACACGGTAAGCCTGCAGGCTGCTTCTGATAAAGCTTTGGGTTTCGGGTGTGTGTTCTCCTGACAGTGGGGCAACACTAATAAGTGGTGCAACATTTAAATACCACAGGATATGAATTCAGCCAGGTGCATCCCTTAATGGTAACACTGTATCCACCTGCAAATGTGGTGCAATATCATTTGCTTAGCCACAGTAAAATCTTAGGAAACTGATACTACCGAAAGCTGAAGATGAAAAACTATACAATGGTAAGTCCACGGGGGTAATCCTTACACTAGCCTATGCCACAATTTACTATACCATACTATGCTATTCTATACTATACTCTGCTATGCTATGCTACATTATGTTATGCTATGATAATTTGGTAACACTTTATATTAGCACACACATATTCACCAGTAATTAGCTGCTTACTAACATGTATATTAGTAGCATACTAGCCATTTGTTAGTCATTATAAGTCACTAATTAATACCTTATTCAGCAAGACCTTATTCTACCCTTACTAGACCCTCAATTAAGAATTTCCCCTATGTAAGCTCCTAATTACCCCTTATTCATAGTTATTAAATAAGTTGTTGCATATGAATTATTACTTAAATATACATGGCTCAGTATGGGGCTTGTAAGGTGGTAGTACAACAAGAACAGTTATTCACCCCTAATAATACTTATCAAAGATGGTCTATTCAAACTGAACTAGACACTAAACCACATGTGCTAATAGTGTACAAACAACTAATAATTAAGTCTTTGTAATGCCAAATATGTTCCCTATTCTAAAGTTGGATCTTTGTTCACTATTAATTCACAAATAATTTGGCACTATTAACCCCCATGTATGTATACTGCCTCATACTAAAGGAGAAATCTGGTGTGATTCAATCCTTAGCTCTGCTGTTTGAGGTCAGTAGGGAAGAATAAGATGCTGTCCGTAAGGAAAAGAACAGAGAATTTGATACAACATACAGTAGACCAAATAGCAAACCCACAACTTATTCACACCGGAAGTCTTATTTATGTGACCCTTCACACTTAAAAAAATAGTTTTGAGTTTGAGACTTTTGAGTACTCAGGAGCCAAGAAAGTTAGCATACAAATATATCCAGGTTCGCCTTTCTCGCTATCTCGTATTCATTATATATTTTGTATTTGTGCTAACTTAGCTGTCTGCTTCTTGTGTAGCCTACTATGTGCTGTAATACAGTTAATAAGTGTGAATAGGAGGCAACTTTAGTTTAGGGAACACATGGGGGTTAATAAGTGCCAAATGAATTGTGAATTAAATGTGAACAAAGACACAACTTTAGAATAGGGAACATATTTGGCATTACAAAGACTTAATTATTAGTTATTTGTACACTATTAGCACTGGTGGTTTAGTGTCTAGTTCCATTTGAATAGACCATCTTTGATAAGTACTATTCGGTGCAAATAACTGTTCTTGTGGTACTACCACCTTACAAGCCCCATACTGAGCCATGCATATTTAGGTCATAATTCATATGCAGCAACTTATTTAATAACTATGAATAAGGGGTAATTAGGAGCTTACATAGGGGAAATTCTTAATTAAGGGTCTAGTAAGGGTAGAATAAGGTCTTGCTGAATAAGGTATTAATTAGTGACTTATAATGACTAACAAATGGCTAGTATGCTACTAATATACATGTTAGTAAGCAGCTAATTACTGGTGAATATGTGTGTGCTAATATAAAGTGTTACCGATAATTTATACTATACAACACATAATGCATCATATGGTAAAATAGCTCAGGATATGCCATGCTAACTTCACCGTGCCCTTCATCACTTTTAATGCTATAGAAGGTTCTGTTGGCCTTGACACAAATCTCCCTCCCATGAATAAGAGGGGTGCATCGCTCTGAATTCCAGACAGCAGTTAGAGAGCTGTGCAGCCCACATAAATATTTCATAATCTGTGCAGCATCATTATTAGCTCAACAACGGAGTCTTTGTGCTGTTATTGTCTTGAACAAACAGCGGCACTGTAAATCAGTGAATTTAAAGCGCATTTAATGATTTGCTAAAGCCAGCGCAGCAGGGCACTTAGTTCTGTGTTTACTAAGCATTGATGATAACAGTCTTTCGGTCAGCCATTTTAGCAGTTTCCCTCCCTCCCTCCCTCCCATCACCCCTACGCATAATCTTCCAGCGCTTTATTTTCTCTCACTCTCTCTCTTTCTCTCTCTCTCTTCTGTCATCAATCTTCTCCCTCAATTAGCAAAGTCAGATGAGGCTAATTGCTCTTTATGAACTACAAGGTTGTCATTGAAACCTCCCTACTACCCCCACCCCCACCACACTCACTCACTCACACACACACACACACACACACATACACACACATACACATACATAACATGATCTCTAAATCCCCAACAAATTGGTAATTATGGCTATGGCTGGATGGCTCACGAATTGATTTATTAGTGGGAGTAGAGGGCAGAAGGTGCCGAGGTACATCGCAGAGAACTTTTTCCTTGCCCTTTCACGAGCGGTTCTAAACACTCCCAAAAGAACAATGTCGAGGCCAATGTGAGTGAGAGTGCACGTTCTGTAATGAGGAGACGCCTCGCTACCTGCCACAAAGGAGACATTCATTAGTTTTGTTTCAGGTTTGGCACCTGCTGGCCAGGTGTTGGCTGAAGCATCGCTCTATTAAGAGGCAGCTGTGCCACTCGTGTTGCTCAATAGAAGTCTCAACGATGGCCGTGATTTCGCATGCCAGTGTCCATCTGCTTATTAAGAAAACACAACTGTTGCTGCCGTGGAGCCAAGTTCATTTGACGCCATTTTCAAAAGCTTGAGACATATGAAATGCATTGTGGGCGCTAGACATTCACAGTTTTTTTTTTCTTTTTATAAATTCGTCACTCAGACACACAAATAGACACACAAACACACACACACACACACACACACACACACACTCTCACAAACACATACTGCATTTTTTGAGTCTGCATGGGAACAAAAGACTCAATACAGTCAGCCAAATCATTATCCGAGCCCCTGCCACCCCACCAACATGCTGGAGCTCCAGCTTCATGCTTAGCATCACAATAATCCTTTTCAATTGGCACCCATAAGGGAAGAGTGGGTGAGGGCCCCGGAGTGGTGGCTACAGTGGCCCTGTTGACTAACTCAGACGTGAATTCATGGTCGGCTAAATGGGAGGCCCACTAATTGGCCACTGTTTGTCTCCCAATTTTCGTGTACTTGCCCCTTTAAGGGCCAATGCCGCCTCCCATTGGTATTCAGTCGGTGTGCAACACACTTTTCTAATAGTGACCCGCGCCATAAGAGAAAAGCAACCCCCCGAACACTTCCATTTCCTTAACAAGGTGGATTCTCTCACGCGCCTGCACAGAGATGTGGGCTTGACCCAGGCCAAAGCATGCCGAGCATCCCGTGGGCTTGTGCTGGGAAGTTTTGGGAGGATTTAGTTTTCTGTAGCCTAATGTTAGACATTTTTTATCCTCCGGTGAGTGTTTGTCTCTTTGTGTGTTTGTGTGCATATACGGCTGTGTGTGTGTGTGTGTGTGTGTGTGTGTGTGTTCGTGTGTGTATACGGCTATGTGTGCGTTCGTTTCCTGAGTAACTGAGAAACAGCTGCCCTTGGTCTGAAAATGCTTTAATCACCTTACCCTTGAAACAAAACAACAACAACTAAAAGATAAAATGGCTATTAGCGTGACATTTTTATTGTTATTTTTCCAGGCAACTGAGAAATATGGTATAAATGACAACTGATAGAGGGGTTAATGATACAGAATATGAGCTGTGGTAATTAAGTACCTTCCCACTGCAGGATTAGCACGGTTATCTCACAAGCCTCTTTCAGCAGCACCCAAAAAAAAACAAAACGATATATATCTGACTCTCCAATAAACACAGTATGCCTCATTCATTCAGAGATCCAGGATGAGCAAAGCACAACTCTATAATTAAGATGAAAAAAAAAGAAAACATTGACTCGAACGCCTCCCAAATCCTGTGCTGCCTTAAGCTTTCTGACAGCCCACAAAAATCAGTCCCCGTTTATGTTTCATCCCAGCAAACGTACGACAGAATCCACCGCATTGTTTCACTGACAGGCAATATAACAACATGTCTATTACCACTAAGGTAACCGACAGAGACTAGTGAGTAATCCCTCACAACAGTGAAGTATCTATGCACACCACAGAGGCAGTTTATCAAAAGCCTATTAGAGAGAGTGCATGGCATTACAGTAGGGGTATGATTAACGATAGATCGCTAGATCTGGTAGCTTACAGAGGATTGGACACCACAACAGACAGGAGAGGGGAGCAACAAATGATACTGAATGCATTGCGGTGTCATAACATATATTTTACACCCATAACAGGTACAGGGCTGTACTGTACATTGTTTCCAATTTCAGCCGGGCTTATATTTACAATAGCATATTCTCCTGGGATTTGTGTACACATGTATGCATAATACAATGTGTGATGGAGTGTGAATGATACATTATAGGCAGAGTGCATTTACAGAATGTGCAGCTACGTATGTTCTTCAGCCACTGCTGAAATTCATCAAGTCATTTGAAACCACTGAAGAAAAAAAAAAGACGCCCGAGAAAATCACCTTTTGATTTCATACAAATGCTCACTTCCTGACAGAGTTTCATTTGCTAGCGCAAGGCTACGAGTTCATTTGTCTTATAAAAGTAGGCTAAAGGAAATCTACTTCAAAGGCACATACAGTACAGAAACCTTAGTTTTTTCTCCGGTGTTTGAAATAAGCTTCCATATTTAATAAGATAAGCTTGTGCAAGCTTGTATTGCCTTCGATTGCTTTCTCCTCTAGCATTGAGCTCTTGCTACTGATGCTTCCAAACATTAATGGGGATTAAGCACTAAGCATAAGCCCATGTGTCTACACTGCATTACTGTGTTAGTGAACGTGTAGTCAGATCTGGCCCTGAAGCACTCAGTGCTAATGTGTAGCTGTACTGAGTTCACCCTTCGAGTGAAGGATTACTGACATGCGCAGCATGCTCTCCAAGAAGCCATTGGGGTCTATCTGACACCACGTATGCAACTCATATGCTGTACTGTAGGAAGGCATCTCATGTAGTTTTGTGACTTTCAATATCTCAGTGATCAGAGCTGATCATGTCAATTTCCTGTCCAGATTTTTGTGTTTCACCTTCCTGTCGCACCGGTACAGTTAATGATAATGTTTGAGTGAACACTAAAACATCTCTTAACTTTTTTACTTTTTTGAATAGTCCACTGATTTTAATACACGTCACTAATATTTTTTACGATGTTTAAGACAACAAGTTTACATAGACTTAT
Source organism: Sardina pilchardus (assembly GCF_963854185.1). Lineage (NCBI taxonomy): Eukaryota > Metazoa > Chordata > Actinopteri > Clupeiformes > Clupeidae > Sardina > Sardina pilchardus. The sequence goes on along the minus strand of NC_085004.1, from coordinate 24,701,802 downwards.
AGGGAAATGCATGCAGGGGTCTGCTACAACATTTCTCCAAAACGCCCTGATGCACTTCATCGAAGAAGAGAGCACCCAAGGTCTACTATTCGTACCACAAGCATCCACAACCACTGATACAGAGTATGCGATATATCAAATATTCTGGTACATAAAAATAGGTAGGATATGGATATCCAAGGTGCTCAAAGGTGGTGCAAGATGGAATGTATTATAAATGTGGGCCAAAAAGTCTTCCAACAGCAACTGAGGCACTCTGGAAGTGAGGAAATGGAGGAGCAGCGGAATAAAGTCCGAGAACCCCTCAGCACATGGAGGTCTGCCCATTCCGCACCTCGGGCCACGGCCTCCCTCAGAGCCCTGTGTCCTGGCACAGGAGAGAGGGAGGGAGAGAGACCGAACGAAAGAGAGAAAGAGAGAGTGAGTGAGTGTGAGAGAGAGAGAGAGGGAGAGAGAGAACGAATGAAAGACAGAGAGAGAGTGAAAGAGAGTGAGTGAGTGAGAGAGAGAGGGAGAGAGAGAGACCAAATGAAAGAGAGAGAGAGGGAGAGAGAGAGAGAGAGAGAGACCAGACTCATGAGTTCAAACAGGGAGTCTATGTGGAGGAGTGGATCAATGGTCCCTCCACACATCACCCCATCCCTCTTTGATTAGTCGGGCCGGGCTTCTTTCAGGCTGCCGGCGAGTTTGGCCCGTGAAGGACGGCTTATTGACCCGGTCCTGGAGTGGCGAGGCCCCTGAACTACAGAGTGCTGCACTTGCACCGCGCTACCTAATTTTTCTGTGTAGATTCTTTTAAGGAGCCATGTTGGGTTAATAAATAGCCAAGCCTGTAGATGTAGGGGCGGAGGACGTGGGCTGATGGGTGGACTCAAGCTCAGTTGTGGGGGGAAAAGCCCGGAGTCTTTTTCAATAAAGCCCGAGGCTTGGTGTGTCGGAGCTCACTATGACTGGCTCAAAAGAGTGGAGACACTCTTGTGTCATTTGTGCTTACGCTGAACAAATCTGCACCGTACCGGCGATATCTGTCTCATCTAAGTGGTCTTTTTGAGGACAAAAATAGTCATAAAAAGCAGGTCTTTCATCAGATGTGATTTGTGAGATTTCTGGCTATATGCACAGGACAGATGGCTAGGGTGCAGTATTTGCAGTTCTCGATGTTCTGTCAAAATGATTGCAGGGAGAGATGCCTCTCCTCATCAAGACTGCTGTTTTGTCAGCCTCGTGTCTCCTACCTGTCTATCCTATTCCCTTTCTTTTCTGCTCTCTCTCTCTCTCTCTTTCTCTCTGTCTCTCTCCCTCCACAGGTACTTTAATTCAAACCCTCGCTGAGATCAATAGACCTGATAACCTGAGCCATACAGCTTTCTGTCTCAAAGGAGAGAAAAAAAAGGGGAGAATCTTATATTTAAAACATTATTATACATTATGCACATGGATCATGCATTTTTTAAAAGCAGCACTCCCCAATACATCAGTATATAGAGTGATGCAGAGAATATTCCTGCCATACAAAGAGAGGCAGGCTGAGGCTGGATTTAGATTTGTGCCTCTTCACATGTTGTGGCAGAATAATAAGAGTCGGTACACAAAGAGAAAGAGAGAGATAAAGGAAAGACAATAAACAATTTGACATCTCTGGGGTGCAAACGGCAGCTCTTCCCCTTGTTGTCTTTGGCTTGCATTGCCAGTTCTATTATGATCCCAGTCAAAGAAGATGCCGACTTGGGGTGGGGAGAAGAAAAGAATAAAAAGAGTGAGAGAGAGTGAGCGAGCGAGCGAGCGAGAGTGAGAGAGAGAGAGAAGCTCACAGATCCTGAGGGTAGATGTTGATTTGAAGGGAGAAAAGAAAGAATAATAGTCTTTGATGTGAAAAAATAAAAGCCAGCGCTTCTCAGCTTTGATGGGAGAATGTCAGGAAACAGCAGACTAATTGGTGTTGTAATCTCCAAGGAGGCTCAGGCAACACAGAGGCTAGGGCGTTTGTACCCCTGATTCATCGGCTGGGGGTTGGGGTGGGCTGGCACAGAGTGGGCTGGGGTGGCGTGGAAGGGAGTGGTAGGCGAAAAACTCCATAAAACTCCAGCACTGGGAAAAAAGAAACAGTCTGAAAATATGATAGCGGATCCCTACTGAAGATGTGGAAGCGCTTTATAATGCATTTGACACAGTGTTAATGGTCATCAAGTGGTCACTGATGACATAGCCCAGCATGGGGTAGGGGTTGCCGGGGACGGCGTAATCATTCGGACTTAGCGCGGAGCAGAAACGGGAGCAAACAAAATGTCAGAGGGATTAGAAGACTACCTCAAGGTCAATGTCCACTAGAGAGCCGTTTGAAATCCCTTCAAAAGATGGAGACAGATTCCACTAGTTCGGAGAGCAAGTCCTGCTGTGGCCCCTTGTTGAAGCCCGCGCAGAGCTTTCTTTTTTCAGCTGGTGTAAGTGGTAAGGTGTTGGGCGATGTCAGAACAAGCCGAGTGTGGTGTTTCGACGCCAGCACAGTGACCGGGAGCGTGTACGTCTCACGTTCGGCAGACAGCGGATCATACCTTTATGACGGAATAAATTATTCACCGATTCAGATCACATGAAAAATGCAACTCAGCACAACTCTCCTTTTCACTGCTGAAATATTGATTTTGGCTTTTACAAACAGCAATTTCAAAGACCCCCCCCCCCAAACCAGCCCCTCTGTTCTACTTGCACTTCGATCCTTTCGAGCCCAGGAAAGGGCAGATCTGTCTGACTCCCGACTATTGAGAGAGCGTTCTCTTCTCCTCTCTTCTCTCCTCTTCTCTCCCCCCTCGTCATTCACAGATATGACACTCGGTTTAATTATAAGTCTATTCTGGCTAGAAAAAAAAAAGCACGGGCGATGGGATAATGAAATAAGCGATGTTAGCATAGTAGGCTAGGACCCAGGGAGCTGAGGGAGAGAGAGAGAGAGAGAGAGAGAGAGAGAGAGAGAGAGAGAGAGAGAGAGAGGAGTGTGATTGTAAATGAGGTGCTGTTGTGTTATCCCAAACCCCATTAAAATTTCATCGCCCCTGTACATTTCCATGAATGGCATTATTCAAATTATGCAAAGTCACATCAGCCAGGCCTGCTCGCCTATGCAAAGCTGCCGATGACTGAGGCAAGATTCTCTGGGTGTGAGGAGAGTTCAGCGCAGGATGTGTGTGTATGTGTGTATGTGTGTGTGTGTGTGTGTGTGTGTGTGTGTGTGTGTGTGTGTGTGTGTAAGTGCATCATGTGATGGGACACAGGAATGGTTTACTCTATGGAAAGCGATTGCCTCTGAATTATACACCTGTGGTGGCCACTGTAATAAACAGCACTGTTGCTCAGAGATGGGTCAATGGAAATGATTTTGCTAAATGACCGAAAATGTGGCTGAGAACAGAACTGAAATCATGGTGGGGACTGATGGCTGTGGGGATGATGGGACTCGATAAACTATTCGGCAACAATGCCTGTGTGTGTGTGTGTGTGTGTGTGTGTGTGTGTGAGTGAGCTGAACTGCTCTGTTGCCCCGGTTACACCATCGTGAACCTCATTCTACAGTTATGCAGCGGGGATTAAACCGGGTCCTGTTCACACAGCCTCTACTAGCGCTTCTCTTTTCCAGTTTGTTCAGTTGCAGGCTCCTGAAGCCTTATAAATACTCGCTATAAGATCTCTCCTCAACAAACATCACTGTGGCCGTTAAAAAGGAACATTGTCTACAAAAGCGCCATAACGTTATAGAAAGCTTACCATGAACATGGCCATCACTGAGCTCGGACCAGCTTGCAGCACCGCTTCAATCAGCGCTGAAACAGGAGGCTGTGATCACACAGTAGGCCTTTCCTGCTTTGTACCCAAGAAAAGCCTAATGCAGGCAACCACACCGCCACCGTGCTGCCGTGCCTCAACCCCGGGCCCCGTGAACATTATCGCAGCTGTGCGAGTGTGATTTCAGGATACGCCGCTGTTAATAATGCATGATAAATAACAGGAGGAGACCCACCAAGCCGTGTGTAATATTAGGTGACCTGACGTTATTAGCGCAGAGAGAAACCATTAGTGGGTTGCCTTAACCTGTTCTAATGAGGTCTCCCTGCTCTGGGAGTGAGAAAAGGAGGCCGATGCAAACGCATGATAAAAGAGTGGCGGTATAAATTTAGACGCGGCCTGACAGTACGCCCACAGTCCTCGGCGGTTTTCTCTTGTCCGTTCTTTTCCCTTTAAATCAAGGGCATTGTTTAACATCGCACGAGGGAGATGTGTGACAATACGCCGACCACAACGTCTTTAATGAGACAGCATAATGTCAGCCACAAAAACATGGCAGCCATTTATAAACAGCCAAGAGAACCAGAAGAGTAGCCATAGGGGTGTGTCGGTGGTTTGGGTGTTTTGCAGGCTTGATAAAGCAGTTCATGTCAGTGAAATGATACACCACTTTAAATATACTGAGCTGTAAAACTAATTAAGGGAGCAGAGTTAATTAAAACTGTGGCCCTTGTTATCCCTCGTCCCTAAATGGCTGGAGGAGGTGTGTGTGTGTCTGTGTGTGTGTGTGTGTGAACGAGGAGTCCTGCTGCGTAATCCAAACAGCTCCTACTGGTGCCGCTGAGACAGGTGTTCCAACTGACAGGAGACATATGAGGGACAACTCACTCTCTCTCTCACTCTCTCTCTCTCTCTCTCTCTCATCCCCTCTTCTGTCTCTCAGACTCACTCAGTCACATATGCTCTATGTCAGTCTCTTAGTTGCATAAGCTGCTGATAAAGACACTATAACAGCTAAACAATAACAGACTATCACCACTCCATGTGTGTGGTTCAATATCCAGCTCAATATTCTTGCCATACTTAGTTCAATATTCTTGCCATACTTAGTTCAATACTCTTACAATACTCAGTTCAATATCTTTACAATCAACATTGTGCCTCTGTCCGAACTGAAGCCCTTGCTTAAGTGCATTCTATAGGGTCTCATGATGATGATGATGGCCAAGTGCTTGGGATTACATGGGAGTGTTGTTGTTGTGATATGGATCTGGCTCAGTCAGGTCAGCGCTGGGTTGATGGCTGGGTTGATGGCTGGACTCTCGACTGCAGACTATGGGGAGGGAGTCTCATTAACCCATGCTCTCTGAGCCTGAGAGACTTTCTCACGAGTGTTTATTGCACACGGATAGATGGAGTTGGGGAAGGGGAATCGATCTGAAATGACAGCTGTTTAGTCCGTTCCTGAAGAACCGCGTGTGCCACACAAACATGCACACATGTACACAGACACACGCACACACGGGGGAGATCTCTGCCGCCCGTGCCCGGTCACAGTGTACCACGGAGAGAGCTGTCTTCAAGCGCAGTGATCAACGGCCACCGACCGGCGGCCATTAAAAAGAACCGTTTCCGATAGCGCGAGTGGCACGCCTCACAGGCAGTCACTTAGAGCTGGTCTTTTTGAGGGCTGTCGGATCCTATGGAAAATCCATGTAATCAGGCCGGCTCTCTGGACAGCCTGTACCTGTGCTTTTTCAATCGAGGTGAATATTGTTGGATGTAATAGCAGCCTGCTCCAAGTCACCTCCATCTCAGCGGGAAGAAAATATGAAAGGGGACAAGTGAGTATAAAAAGATTGCTTGACATCAGAGAGAAAAGAGGGAGAGGGGGGAAAAAAAGAGAAAGGGAGAGGGAGAGGGAGAGGAGAGGAGAGAGAGAGAGAAGACGGATGGAAAAACAGAATGGTCGAGGTGCTCCATTTGCTGAGCTAAAAGCAATCTCCACTTAGCACTCACTTAGAGTGGCAAGCAGTATCTGATATGAGCTGTAGATGAAGTATTTGTACACACTAACACACACATACACACACGCATGCACACACAAACACGCGCACACACACACACACTCATACATACACACGCACGCACACACACGCACACACGCACGCACACACATGCACGCACGCACACACACACACACGGCTTTACTGTTCCAAGCACTCCTGTCAATCAGGCATAAAGCACGGGGGCATGGCACAGCTGCCAGGTCAGTTGTGCTGCACTCTATTGTTAATAAAAACAACAAGAGACAGGGCTCAATAACTAGCAGTGCTTCCTGGCCCCTCTCCAACAACTTTCCAGTGTCAGCCAAATGTTTACTATTGTTTTGACACGACACCATAGAGGACAGCGCGGGGCGTATAGGGCCCAGGCCCCCCCCCCCCCCGTGGTAGCATAACACACCAGCGCAACACTGGCTGTACGCAGCCATAATGACAATGTCTTATGTTCTGTGGTTATCTCTCTATGGCCTATGCTGATTGCCATAATTATGCCTTCTGTTTCAGCAATGTCTGTCTTGGCAGAGGAAGAAGACACAAAAGAGAGGCGCGCAGAGAGAGAAGAAAACAGAGGAGAAGGAGAAGAGGGTTTTGTGTGTAGCAAACCTGCAAAGGGCAGATAACCGGAGATAGCGAGCGGAGAGTTTTTCTCGACTCTCCACGGCAACAGCAGCAGGAGGAGGAGAGCGCTGGACAATGCAGTAATACTCTAATTGCAGCCATCCCATTAAAAAAAGCTTGTTTTCCTTGATTACTTTGATGTTGAAATGGGAGCAGAGGAGCAATTCACATTCATTTTGCAGCATGTTTTTCCTCTCTCTCTCTCTCTCTTCCCCTCTCTCTCTCTTCCCCTCACTCTCTCTCTCCTTTCCCCCTCTCTCTTTCCCTCTCTCTCTCTGCCTTCCTCTCCCATTTTCTCTCCCTTTCTCTATTCCGCTAACAGCAGAGCTCCTCTTTATATATTGGCACTGGAACTAAATTACTGCAAACATGTCTGTGTGCCAGCTAAGCGGAACAGGCCGCCTCCCCCCTCCTGGTCACGTATCGTGTGAGTGCCCCCTACTGGCCGTCTCCAGCACTGTTGGCATTGCCCATTCCGGGCACGTAGGTCTCGTGGCACACAGAGGAATAGAGTGGAATGGGGTAGCTTGATTCTCTTTCCCTCCCTCTCTCTACTGTGCCATATGAATTCCTCATAAGCAGGAACCTCATCACTATGATCTCAACATCAGTCATGTCACCTTGAACACAATACGGGGAGCCGTGTAAAAGAGGGAGCGGTCATAAAGCAAGCCAGGACCGACTTGCCGGAGCGCTCGGGATGAGAATACGGAGAGCAGAGAGCAGAAAGATTCTGGCGAGAGAGAGAGAGAGAGAGAGCGAATGGGAGAATAAGAGCAGTGCTGTTTATTCTACACAAAGACCTTCAGCGCCTCTCCAACTGGTAAAGAGAGAAAAGGGTGAAGCAGAGTCATGGCGGTGTGTGTTGTGTGTTTGTGTGTGTGTGTGTGTGTGTGTGTGTGTGTGTGTGTGTGTGTGTGTGTGTGTGTGTGTGGAGGCAAAAAAATATAGAGAAATGCATGCACACACACACACACACACACACACACACACACACACATAAACATACAGACATGTGGTGACAAACTGAAATGAGAAATGTACGCAAACGCAAATACAAATGTACACACACACATTTACAATCCTGTATGGTATCCTGTATGGTGAGCTACCGGTATATATGTACACATACATACACATACATAAGAACACATAGGTTCATAGGCTAGATATACAACCACACACACTGCAAACACATACACATACATATACACATACACACTCTCTCTCTCTCTCTAGATACACACACACACACACACACGTAAGGGTAAGAGCAGCTGAAGGACGCGCAACCAGCTCGGAGCTCTCAGATCTAAACACAGGCTGACAATGTCCTTCCTGAAGCCCGCGACCGGCGCTCCTCTGCTGGAGTCCCGCGAGCTCCCGCTGGGTTCCCTATAGGGATCTGAGAGCCTCTCCCCAGAGTCCCATCACACAGTGGTAACAACACAGGAAAACATCAAGGGGATTTGGCTCCCCTCTCCCTCTATGGTTAGAATGCTAAAAGCTAAGGTTGTTGTCTTCATGTTTTTAATCTTGCGTTTGTGCGTGTGTTTGTGTGTGTGTGTGTGTGTGTGTGTGTGTGTGTTTGGGTGGTTTTTTCAGCAGACAGTAATATCAACTGCACTGAGAGTTATATAAGTGTACACAGAATGCAACAAACACATTGCTTAATTAGGCTTTTAGCAGTCAGATATGGGTCAATTAAGGGTTTGATTCAGCGGCGAAGAGCTCAGCTGGAGAGAGAGCTCCGAGATAAAAGCAAAGATAAAAAGGCTCCTTTTACCGTGGAAATGGGCTCAAGAGAAAATACACACAGACCGTGGCAAGAGAAAGAACACAGTACGGGGGGGAAATACAGCCAGCCGGCTCAACAGAGACAGATACTGTATATGGGCAGCCATTAGAGGCACAGAGGCTTCTTCTGGTAGATGCTGAGGAAATACCAACACACATACACTGACACACACACACACACACACACACACACACACAGATGTATATTAAAGCGCACATACACAGATACACACACACACAAACATATACTGTGTGTGTGTGTGTGTATCTAGATAGATATAGATATAGATAAATACAGATATATAGATAAGATAGATAAATACAAACACACACTCACACACACACACACACATACGCGCACACACACACACACACAGACGGCCAGAAGTTTAGGGTCACTTTGAAATGTCCATTCCACTCCATCATAGACAGAAAGCCAGCTAAGACCAGTTGCATTGTTCTGCATAGATAGACAAGTGACAGGGCAAGAAATATAGTGCAGTGTAGACAGGAGTATGCAGTTGGTTTACAGAAGGTGGTTTAGAGTAATATAAATTAAATATAAATATGCACAGTGTATTAGTTACCTTATAAGAGCAGAATAAATAAGGCTACAGTATGTAATATGACCAATGTATGAACAACATGTACAGATATGTGCAATGTAGCAGTAACATTATAATAGTAGTAAAAATAATGTACTGTAGATATATGCAATGCATTAACAGAATATATTATAAGAGAATAAATATAGATATTCAGTATGAACCATATAGACTGGTATGTACAGTATGTACAGCAATGTGGTAACAATACCATTGTAGTACAGAGACAGTAACATTATATGGATGAATGGTTGCTGATAATGGGCAATGCAAATATTGCATTACAGATCAGCCATTTCTTTCTACAACAGTCGAGAACCCTTTTGCTATTATGTAAGCACATAATGTCATCTGAAAACTGCTGCCCTGTTTAAAAAAACAATGCAACTGATCTCAGCTAGTATTCTGTCTATAGTGGAGCGGAATGGACATTTCTAAGTGACCCCAAACTTTTGACTGGTAATGCATAGATATAAAGATATATACGCACACACGCACACACACACACACACATATACATACAGTACATACATACATACATACATACATACATAAACAAATAAGAATTCTAACATATTTTCATTCATAAGAACATGGACACTCATAAACTCTTAAGCCCTAAACAAACACGCAATTTTACGCATCAATAGTCGCACACGCATGCATACACACACACACACACACACACAGTCACAGTCACACACCCACAAAGAAGCCATTGTGATCTTCCGTCGTACAATGGAAGCAGCATGAGGCTATGGCTTATTTGCATCACACAGAGTGTGGCCCGGGAACATGGTGGAAATATGACCCGATAAACACGCTCCTCTTAGGTAAATGGGAATATTAGTCACATTTATTACACGGCCACCTGTTCTCCCCCCCGCAGATGGAGAGAGGCATTAGACAGAGAGGTCATCCCTATTAGCAGGGCCAAGACTGTACACCGGGCCTCTCCCCCTCCCAGTGTCTAATACTCTCCTCCATGAAAGCTCCATTATCGGGCCGAAACTAGGGCATCTCTCTAAGATTAGTGGCACACCTATACTCGCTCAGCAAGAGTCAGTCAGTGGTCCGACAGACGCTGGTGGAAGTAAAAGCACATTGCTGGGGGGGTACCATTGGCTTGCTTGACTATCTGGTTGGCTGGTAAGACAAGGAGCCAGGAACCAGGTCAGGGTGGAGCTGGACTGGGAAAATGCAATTTTTTTTTCTCTCCCAAGGCCTCTTTGGACACATGGTCTGGACATAGTCTGAGTCGTATGGGTTTTCAGCAAGAAAATTGTTCTACATCAGATCAGCGAGGCCTCTGCAAATGACAGGGACATTTTCCATTTTAATTCGCTGTCCTTTAACTTGCATTCTACATCGAAAGGTCACTTCTGCAAGCACCGCACAAGTCATATCAGATTTTAGTCATGCTGTGTCTGCTTTCAACCTGACAAGCAATCATAAACTGACTCACAGAGCACTCTACCAGCGTCCGCAGTGGAAACACTGTGCATATGGAGACACTCACAAACACTTGCAAATGTACACACACACACGCAGACGAGTATACACACACTCTCACACATACATACAAACATACACTTACATGTGTGTGTGCACCCACCCATAATGGATGAGGATTAGCCTTTTAAATAGCTTCATCCATAAAATAGATGTAGATAGAAGATCTGCATAATTAAGAGTGCGACATTTAATTTAACTTCATTGTGCATGCTGAATGTAATATTTTGTTCGCATAATCACTATACAATGTGACCTCTAATTAAACCATGGAGTAACTTTGAGAAAGTATTGTTTCCCAGACCTAATTTAATCATATTAATGCAGCGTTGAAGAAGAATAAAGGTGTTGTCAGCAATTTAATAAGCTTCTCAACTTATTCTTCTCCGAGTGACACTCGGTATGGTGGACTCCCTCTCCTCTCCCCCACCCCCCTATCCCCCACTCTTCTCTCTAACTACCCCTCCAAACTGACTGTAGGTGGCGAAGCTTCCCTCATGCAAGTCCCGGTGATTAGCGCTCAAGATTCAAAGCCAATTCTTAATTAACCTCACTCTTAATTCCCTCTCCCCCCCCCCCCCCCCCCCCCCACCCCCCTTCATTTTCATTGGAGACAAAAGCGATACTGGCGCAGAAACACTCGTGGGACTTGCCACCTCTGCAGTGTGGCTGGGTGTAAGAGCCGAGCACGTCTCCAGTCTCCATCAGGCGGACCCCGAGAGCTCTGGCATGGACCCACAGGGCATCAGCTATCACGGCAAACACAAACGGACAAAGACTCAGGGAAATGGCTTTAATTTACAGGCTCTTTCACAGCTCGGGAACAAATATATACTTGCATTTTTTGGTTACATTTTTCATCCATTCGAATATGTTTTCTGTTGGCTTTGGTAAAATAAGTCTTTTTTTCCAGTCATCTACCAGGCAACACTCATTCTTGGAAAGCTCTCTTTGCTCGATGCAGTAAATGTTTTCTCTATATTTCAAACGCATTTATGCTGCGCCCATTTGTTTGACTATTTCTGGCAGCCGTGATCAATCCTGTCCAAGCTTTACATGTTTTTCAAACAAATGATCACTGTCCTCTTTCAGAGGTCGTCAGTCAATTTTATTGATTTCCTGCAGCAGGCCCTGTGTGATCGGCACGTCCATAATTCAAATAAACTGTCAGGCCTTCCTCAAAATAGACATTTGTATTTGCACAGGCTCGACGGGTGGACAGACAGGAAGGAGATGGACGAGACAAGGGGCAGAAAAATGCCCACTATGTATTTAGTGTTAGTTCAGCGGCTTGACTGCAGATGCGAGGAGGACCTTGGAAATTAGGTCACCCTGTTTACCAAGCAGTTCCTGGCCTCCAGAGATCCACTGAGCTAATATTGTTTTTCAGTGTGGGAGACAGCCAGGGAGAGTCTTTCTCACCACAGTCCCCCCTGCACACAGACCCCCAGAGCTGCGTAATCAAAGAGACAGGCAGACAGATCGGGAATGTACTGTACGTACGTGTTGGTCACAGTAACGTAGAAATAGTGTGTTTTGTTTGTACAGTACAGTGCACCCATGCAATTACTTGAAACTTAAGTATGCTGCTTGGGTGATGTGCTCACAGAGGCATGAGAAAACAGACAGGCAGACACACACACACACACACACACACAAACACACACACCAACACTCACACTCACACTCACACTCAAGTGTTCTGTAATGTAATGCATAAGTCACCAGTGAAATGCCGAAAATTATGCCCCCGGAGATTGACATGAAAATGGATTTGGGATCACAGTGGAAGTGATTAAAACAGGCATGACACCGAAAATAATCACTAATCCTAATGATTCCTTTTGGTCTATGGAAACGCAATTCATACTCCCACACTTCTGTTAGAGGGATAATTCATTCGGTAACAGCGACCCATCATGGTGCTGTTTCTGCATTGGCTGATCACAGAGTAGTAAAAAGCTTTTCTCACCACAGTAAAGGTGATGAGGAGTCCTATTAAAAGCGGTTTTGTGTTCCAGGCACAGAGGCAGCACAACAGACAATGCCATCAGCCAGTGTCATTATATGCTTGACTGGTTGTGAATCAATGTCATTCCTGGGAACAATTACCCAAGATTGCAGATTTTCATTTTTTTTCCCGCCTCTGCCGTGACACTCGAATCAAATCACTGCACTCCCCCACTGTAGTGTATCTACATCCAAACTAACAGGTGTCTGGATCACTGACATCTGTGTGATGACAGGTCACAGCCACATAGACAAGGTATATCCAACAGTCTCTTAAATGTTTTATCAGGTACATGTTCTCAATATTCTTGCCATTTTATTTATACTGTAGCTGCTATACTTTGCTCTCTCTCTCTCTCTCTCTCAGCAGACAAATAAATATCACATGACCCTTGTGAACCTTCAGAATTCTTCAGTTTACATACGAGTCAAAGAGAATGCTGGATAGCTGTGGGATAAAGGTTCTCGCATTCTGCCATTACTCACTCCGAGAAACAGAGCCTGAGGGCTGGGGAGAGGGGCATGGATCTGTCTGCTCTCACCCCATCTCCCTCTGACAGTTATTTCTGTTCCTCACCGTCATGGTGAGGAGCGGGCTGGGCATGAGGAGCCATGCTTGAACAGCTAAAGAGGTTAATCAGTCAGTAGAAATAAGACAGCAGAGGCTGCTGCTAGCTACCGCTGCTACACTGCGGGGTGGGTGGGAGTAGGCTAACCATAGCTTACCTTGGACAGAGGGCTTCTGAAGGTTCACTCGCCAGAGGAGCAAAACGTTTTCCATGACTGGATTCAATAACCCTGTGTCCGTCATGGCCAAGGTCTTCTAAGGTTTTTTGTGGTCGCCAGCCTTCAGAGAGCTGAGAGAGGTGAATGAAAATCTGGGTCAAATCTCAATATCAACAGGTACAGTAGGTCTGGGCTGAGGTGACATTAGGACATGGACAGTAATTGCATTTTCAATGGAAGCTGCCTGAAATAGCTTGGAGAGATAGGTTACGTGTCAGGACACAGAAGATCAACTCTAACACACCAGAGTACATCATGCAGTTCAACATTAATCTTTGACATTACAGGGACACAAATTAGGCTACCAAAATATCCAGTCTAACATTAAAGGACAACTAATGGAGCTTTCTTTGGATAGTTTTTACTGTGTGACATTGCACGAAAATGTGTCAAGAATCTGTTGCTCTAGTCTAGTGCATTTGTACAATATAACACTAGCGCTGTTTGTCTTGAGGCAGGTGGCTAAGACTATAAGAAGTATGACCTGCGTACACATCCCAGTTGAATTAGAATTGAGAAAATGTCAAATGAGACTGTTACTGATCAGTAATATAATCAGGCAGTTAGTCAGTGACTGAATATGCTCTCCACCTACCTTTGTGGCGGACGTGAAATGAATTTGACAGGAATAAAGTTAAACAGTACATTTCAGTACATTTCAAACTGAAAAGAACCAAAAACCTCTCTATATATACTAAGTTTTATTGATTAATTTTGTATTTCTTATTATTTCATTTATAAATATTCGGCCTCAAGAGTTTATGCATTCTATTATGAGGTTGTGTTGCTGCTCAAGGAGCTAGCCAATCGCCAATTGTTTTTCATCTGTTCTGACTGCATTGAATAACATTTAGCTGTGACAGCAGTTTGTCACCAGTCTGTCACTCGTTTATTAGAAAGCTAACATAGCTTTAGGCCTACAGTAGCCTATGTCTCTGCTTACCTTCAGTGGGCCTATATTCAGTTGATGCGTTTTCCATAGCCTTTTCTCGTGGGCTACCGTGTTCATCGACGAACTTCTTTAGGCCTAACCTAGCCATTGATTAAGATTATAAAGTGAAAATAGCAGATTAGTCATTGCCGTTTCAAGGTCAAGCACACAAGCAGTTCAAGTGTGCAACAGGTACAGTAGGCCTACGATCTCCATTGGTTGGAAATTGGAATGAGACGAGTAATGACTAAACTAAGTAGGCTAGCCTAATTAATCTAAACTAAAATAGTTTATGCTACGGTTAGCCACAAGAATTCTAATACGATTTTCATCATAGTCTACATTTCAGCCTGTTAGCTTATAACGCATTTACAGATACAGTAGACTATGCTAACCTATCTGATGACGCACCCATTTACAGTAGCTACGTACGTGTCTGTGGGTGCAGCAATGATAAAGATTGTAAAATGTATCGAAAATAGTAGGATTACATATTTACCATTTCAGGGTCAAGCAGTTCAAGAGTGCATCAGGTATTGCCATTGATTGAAATAGCCAGCTACCAAGACGCATATGAACACATAATAACAAAGCCTATGCCTGCTGCAGCTATCATGTTGAAAAATCCATTATTGAATGTGGCTTTTATGGAGAACCTGAGAGACGTAAACAAACAACAAAAATATTTTTGAGTGCTCTCACCAGATACTTTTGTGTGCACTCCAGAGCTGGGCTCTTCCACGTGTCATCTGGCCTCCGTAGATGTGGGCAGACCATTAGATGTGAATTAATAAAACTGAAAACATGAATTAACAAGTTAAAAAGAAAGGAAATTAATTGGCTGTGTGCAGTCACCAATAATAATCTGAGTGCCCAAAAACACTAGTCATTTAGCACCACCGTACTCTTATAGTCTAAATGGGGAAGAGAGCAGACAAGAATTGTTATAGGCTCAGAGAGTCCCCATGGTTGTTAATGAAGCAATGGGCTCTATGCACATCATTCAGCAAACCAACATCTTGGTTTTGTTAATACATTGACAGATATGGCTCTTTTCTGTAGTCGTTTTCTACAGTTAGTCTCATGGTAATGTGGATCGACTTGTGAAAATGTCGTGGGCCACTCCCTCCAGCAAATGGGGGGAAGCATTTTAAATGTACATTGCCATCTACAGTGTGACAATAGTGAGGGTAGGCCTAAATAACATGTTACATTTTAATCAGGCAACTGTCATTACTAAACTGGTTAGGTAAGTTAATGTTGCCTATTTTGTTTGACTAATAGTACTCAGATTTAAACCAACAGACCAGTGTCATTTTCTGTTAAAGCCTACTGAGAAATATTATGTGCAGAGCCCATGTGGGCAAGAAACGCCTCTGTAGCCCACTTGTGATGTCAATGGGCCCCCTGCTACAGTCAAGGCAACCAGGAGCAGTTGAGTTACTCGTTTCTTATCTCCTCATTGTGGATAGGCAAAGGTTTCATCTCTTTTGGTCTCCAAAAATGTTGCTTCAACTTGGCTTCTGCAACACGATTGTTGCAGTGATGTCGGAAGAGTGATAGGCCTATTAAAGAGCCTTCCTTCACTGCGTACGGCTATTCATGAACATAAAAATGACTGTGGCTCGTTGGTCCGTGTCCCTGAACATGGCTTAATGTTCTACATAAATATTGCTTTAAAAATCAATTGATTGTTGGCATGGTTTACGGTTTCAACAGTAGGCCTAGATTAAAATGCAATGACCACAGTCTGTGCAGGCATCCAGCGTGTTCAGTCGGTCCACACAGCCAACACAGATATTCAATTCTCAATAGCAATGGAAACATTGTGAGACCTATCCGGTTGTTAATTATGAGAAACCTCAAAATACACAACCCCTCCCTGTTTGACAATTTGTATAAGATGGTTTACAACTGGCTAAAAAGGCAGCTATAGCCTACTCGTGTTCTTACGATATTTCTATTTATCCCGCTAGACAGCTATACAAATAGATGAAGTACAACAACATGACATTTTCTGTACTTCAATTACTTTGCAAGGCTGAGCCACGTGGGTTAAAAGCCAACAAACCATAACTTTTCCTGACATTTCCTTCCCCCACAGTGACCGTTGATGGATTCTCCCTGACAAAGCATTCATTATCGCAGAGAGTGGACTAAAATCTCCTCTCCTCCTCTCTCTCTCACTCTCTCTCTCTCTTTTTCTTCCCTTCCTTCGCAGAGTCCTTCTGCTGAAATCGAGATGAACCCGGTGTAAAATGCAGTGGACTCTTTCTGCGGAGCAAAATGAACAGTGAATGAATTGCTACTCCAAAACTCCATCACACACTGCATATAGTTTCGGAGCGGCGGGAACATTACTCAATGCCGCTGGGGAAACAGATCAAATTGGAGCAGCTGCTTACTGCCAGTTATTGGGCTTCATATCCAGTAAACAGCAGGGTAGAGAGAGAGACCCTCAGTGAAAATGGGATATAGTCCTGCAGACTTGCAGATTATTTTCCCTTTCTATCATTTACCCTTATTGAAAGAGGGATTTGTAAATGGTATCCAAAACCAAAGCTGTAACAGATCAGGTTGTGCTACAGGTTTTTTTCCCCACTGTGTTTTCATTCAGATGAGTTCAGAAATGGTCACACAATTAAGACGACATGTATACGAGTTTGCATTAAAACCTTTTTTGGCTAATGAAGTCAATAAATGAATGAGATCATGGAATGGGCATCTCCAGATGGGCTTTTGGCATCCATCCACTAAACTTTGAGTTAATCAAGGCACAGGAACAACCAGGTTGTTAAATCTGACAGCATTCTTCTGTTGATTAACATTTATTTTGAGCATTCTGAGAAGGGGGAAAAAAACAGAAAGGTAAACCTACAGTGTAGCTCTTGAGTCAAATAGATTCCATGTTTCCACGCTCTTGCCTTTTCTGTGGTCACTGTATGTTTCAGAGATGTACCACTGCTCTTTCAGATGTATTCAGTGTATTTAAAGGCTCAAGGCTCATTCAAAGTGTTAAAAGGCTCCAGGGTAAGGAAGAGGAGTCTGTCTCGTCACACAGAGGCCTGATAATAAATAAAAGATGTAGCCCGAAGTAATAATGAGCTTGTAAACTTTGGAGGTGTTTTACAATTGATCAAAATAATGAGGCAGACAGAGGGGCCAGTAGAGGTGTAAGGTGCCCTCTACCATATGTTTTAGCAGAGGGAGAGAGGAAGGGAGAGAGAGATACAGAGAGAGAGAGGAAGTGATAAAAAGAGAATGATTAGTGGGATATATGGATTCTGGTGCAGTATGTAGGCTAGGCTAGCTTAAAGTGAGTGAAATAAGGTGTGACTGTGAGCATTGAGAATGCATCTCTCTATGACATGATATCCACATGCTTATGATTAGCAGCAAGCTACTGTAGCATAGACAGCACCAATATCATACCCCTGAGACAATGTGCAATGACACGGAAGAGACAGGATCTGCGAAAAAATTATTAGACTGTATCTCATTATTACATTCACAATATTTCAAAATCCTGAAGTAATGACGGTGGTGATATTTGCCCTGCCATGCTTCAAAACCTTCCTGCAATGCCTCAAGGATCAATTGGAATCATACAGGCACTAAAGAGCCTAGTCTTCCTGCAAAAATGTATCAACCCATAGCGATGTTGCAGATGACTCATGGCTGTCCTAAACGTCTGCTTGTTTTCATGGAAACCTGAGCAGTCATGGTGAAATAACTCAGGAGCCCCAATTAACCATGAGCTGCTGAGCAGCCAAAACACTAGGCTGCCTCGTGTCGACGTTAGCCCTGCTCAGCCCACTGAGACTGCAATCACCAGCACCCAACACAAATATAAACACATTACATTTAATTAGATCATGACCAGGGCTTTGACTCTATCAAATTTAATACATATTATGCTGAATTGAATCCAGTCGGTTGCCATGGTGTCCGTGCTGTGGGTGCGGGGTGGGGAGCGGAGTAGAGTGGAGTGGAGTGTGGTTGTGCAGAGAGGCTGAGGGAATGTGTGTGTGTGTGATGTGTGCTGTCTGTATGCGTGTGTTTGTTAAGAGCATGTCTCTCTGGTTTTCATGCAGCTGTCATGCCTCAGAGTGTGCGTAGTGTTTGTGTTATGTGTATTTGTGTGTGTGTGTGTGTGTGTGTGTATATATGTGGTATACAGTGAGGGTGTGTCTGTTGGTTTGCTTTGATCCAAGCTTTCATTAGAGGTTTTTGTGTGTGTGTGTGTGTGTGTGTGTGTGTGTGTGTGTGTGTGTGTGTGTGGGTGGGGGTGTGTGTGTGTATGTTTGTGTGCACGCGAGTGTGTGTTTACAGCATATTTACTCAGTCCGATGGTTTCACCCACAGCATATGCTCCTCTCTGTGGCCTGGCTTTGGCGAGGCACTGGCACTGGCACTGGGTACATGACACAGCTCTGGACGGATCCCAGAGAGACGGATAGACAATCCCTCAAGGCCTGCCGACATGTCCGAGACCCCTGTCCCCCCCCCAACACCCCTTCGCACAGCCCCCGACTTCAGACACACTGACACCAGCAACGAGCGCATGAAAGGGCCACTAAATGGGTCACAGTGATTAAAGAGGTCAGCGTCGCCATCACCGTGCTTAACGCACACACACCCCCGTCCCCGTCGTCCATCAGGCCACTTTACTCTCTCGCACGCCATTGGGGATCACGGGGTGGATTAGCGACGGAGCCGACAAAAAATACGAGGACTATAGCCTCGACTTCCTAAGTGCGCGGGACGGCGAGTGCCCTATGGATATGCACCGCTTTGCTCGGCGAAATAAAATAGACACCTCCCAAGTAGCAGAACTGACAAGCAGAACCTCATTAACATGTAGGCCCAGAGGGGGCTGGAGAGCGCCAGAGTCCTTTCAAAAGGACAGCGCGTGAGTGAGAGAGAGCACCTCGGCTAAGTCAGAGCTACTGATTATAATGGACTCCGTTTCTCTATAAGCGGATGATATGATGAAAGGCCCCACGATGATCACACCGCGGTGGTGGTGTGGTGAAACCTGGCAACAGTAGCTCACTCCAAACGCTAAGGAGCAGTTTAAAGAGGACATAGAATGGATGAATTGAGTATTGCACTGTGTTCTCTGATGTTAAAATAGTATATATTCAACTTTGGTTTAGAAAAATAAACTCAATTGCAATTTTACAAGACTAATTAAAACCATATATTTAGGCTGGGTATTGAAATGGTCCGTTTGACTAAATAGCGCCCTCTTTGCCAACCCCAATTGAACTTCAATGGCTTTGCGATGTCTGACATCACAAGCAAGCAGTTTTGCTGAATCGCCCATTTTTAAGGCTGGCTTTACACAACAACGCTCCCGGGTGAAACCGACAAAATATTTTATCAGATGTGCCTTTCGTTTAGACGGCGACAGCGTTTTTGGGGCTTAAAAACGCAAAAAAATGAACCCACCCTCCAGAGTGGAAATCTTAAAAACGCTCCACCGTCGCGTTCCCGTCTAAAGGGTTGACAACGCAAAAGTGTGCTCTGAGCTGCTCACGCTGGCTATCCTCGCATACGCGTTGACGTCATATACATGTGCAGTACAGGCAAAAAATAACAAACATGTCGATTATTTCCATCAGTCAGACATTCAAGTGGCCTTAGCTGCTTTGATAGCTATTCAGGAGTCCTTTCAGCACATAAGCAGAGTAATTACTGATATATCAGAACAGAGAAGGCGAATTAATTACTTGTGATCCAAGGTCGTTTGCAACAATAGCTCGACCTCCTCGTCTGTCCAGACAAAGTTGTCTGTCTTGCCTCGGTTCCTAGCCATGATTTGGTTTTTGACGGTGGGCTATTTTCTTTTAGTCTTATGGCTATTTCGCGCTACTACGGAGAAAGTAGAAGGAAGTTCCAACGCATGCGCGCGCTCTTGGAGTTGTTGTTTGGCAGTGCTCCACAGTATCACCTAGCCACCTGGCATGCATACTATATCAAATTTCACACACTTTTGCGTCACCGTGTGCATGCAGATTTCCACCCAAAGACGCTCGTCTAAACGCGAAATAAAAAGTGGGAACGCAACGCCACTTTTGCGGATTGTGTTCAGATCGTTGTCGTGTAAAGCTAGCCTAAGTGTCTATTTCTAAGTTCAAGATTTTCATATGAAGGAGGGCACAACCATGCAACATGTTCATGATAGCTCTTTGTTTATGCACAACCTCTCATAATTCATGAAAACCAAGAAAAAAATGATTTCCATTCTATGTCACCTTTAAATAAAAACGGCAAGAACTAGCCTATTATGAGGCTGATTCGGACATCTGGGAGAGGAAGGCCTTAAACGTCACTACACGGCTGCCTCAGCAGGCTCCGTCGTCACCCGTGGGTGCCCGCTGCCCGGGGTGACAGCGCTCTCTGCAAAAAGGCGAAACGGTTCTAATGTGAAAACATTGTTGTTTAAGTGC
>NC_085004.1:24648745-24676245 GCF_963854185.1 Sardina pilchardus | reverse complement strand
TCACTGTGTGATGCAGACTGCCCTTACCAACTGTGTGGCCGTGACTGTGCCGTGTATCCATACATGACGTCCATATGCATCCTGTGCGTGTCCCGCCCCACTAATCAAGATGCCTTGCACGTGTTAAGTGACTGTGACAGTTCTGATATCCATGCATGTCAAGAAGTGCTGACACAGACACATGTACAGTGCCAGTCAGAATGCCCACCGTATGCCCACAACCTTGTGGCATAGCTGTTGCTGACCACCACTGTGTCCAGTACCAGTCATCTCCACATGGCACCCGCTACCAGGTTTCACACAGACCGCCTTCTTCTTATCAAACGTGGTATTTTGCCGAGCCCACTTGTCCACATTTACAAAAGGGGGGAGATGATATTTTAAGGTCACCTCGACACCGCCGCTGAATGAATGACATTTAGAATACATTTTCCCATTTTTCTCCATTTGCTTTGAAAAGACTAGGCTCCTCTAAACCCCCACCCCACCCACCCTCCTCTCTTTCTTTCTTTCTTTCTTTCTTTCTCTCTCTCTTTCTGTGTTTCTCTCTCTCCCTCGCTCACAGTCAGCACAAGCAAAACAAATCTGTGAGATGAATAGGTACACCTGCCACTGCGGGTTTTTGTATTTTACTCTCAGTAAATTACACTGCAGCTGCCACACTCGCTCCGTTCACAATCTCTCACCTTGAACCCACGAATCAGGGCCCAGGAATACTGCTCTCAGCCACTGAGCTCTGAGGAGCCTCTCTCTCTCTCTCTCTCTCTCTCTCTCTCTCTCTCTCTCTCTCTCTCTCCCTCTCTTTCTCTCTCTCTGCAGGATGGGAAAAAAAGAAAACGGCCCAGAGACCCATGCTTTTAGTGAAGGTCCATGTCTATCAGGTCAAATGAGGGAGTTAACTGACACAACCTTGAAAGTTAAAAATCAATGCAATTTCACTTACTGGAGAATTTAAAACACATCATTACAGTTAGGAGGCCAGGTAAAAAAAAAATATTGAGAGATCTAGCAGTGGTTTTGCTGGTTTGGACGCGAGAGACGTAACCTAACTCGGGTCGATGGCGCCTGTTTTTCATCAGTTCCAATAAATCTATGGCTAAAGTCTGGTGATCTTACAGCCATGTCTGAATAACCCACACAACGTGTGTGAATTTTGATGTTCAGAAAGATGTGTGTGAGAGTGCCATTTAGGGGACGCCCATAAAGGGAGCATCCAGAAGGATTTGCTTGGGGATTTACTCGACGGGTGAAAGTCGGCCCAGACAATAAAACCCTGCACACAAAGTGGGCAAATAAACTTGGCCATTGTTCAGGGAAAGGTGCGCTGAAAAGTGACTCTAATAGGCTGATAAATCTCCTGCACTTAAAAGTGTTAGTCTGTTTGTGTGTGTGTGTGTGTGTGTGTGATTGTGTGTGTTTGTGTGTGTGTGTGTGTGTGTGTGTGTGTGTGTGTGTGTGTGTGTGTGTGTGTGTGTGTGTGTGTGTGTGTGTGCGTTTGTGTGTGTGGGTTGTGTTTGTGCATGAGAGAGAGAAAGTGTGTGTTTTTGGTACAGTGCTTCTCTTTGTCCTCTTCCACTGTGACCTGCTAAGCCGATCTTTTCTGCGAAGCTGGGTGGAGGCCCTCTTCAAACTCACACACACACTCTCTCTCACACTACACACAGACACACTCTCTCTCACACATATACACACAGACACACACACACAAACACACACACACACACACACACACAAAGAAAACTTGAGGGCTGGGGGTAGGGTGATGGTGGGGTAGAGAAAACGAAAGACTATCCCAGTATGATTCATCCCCTGAAAGCATTTCCAAGCTGACCCTCTGACTTTTATAGTTTGTGTGCATTCCATGGGCATAATGCCGCCGATGAGAACACATTCATGACAGGAGCGAGGTTTGTTTATCTGCTCTGGCATGGCTAAAGTGAGTCAGAGCCACGCCGTGTATGTGCAGCCATGGAGACGACAGACGGTATAAAATACAACACCCAAAACTCCACAAAAGAGGCCAGACAGTATCATTCTGTCTCTGTCTCTCTCTCTCTCTCTCTCTTTCTCTCTCTCGTGCTCTGAGTTTATAAGATGAATATAAACCAGGCATTACAATGAGATGAGTTTCAGCCTTGACCAACGACAGCAGATAATGCATGACAGCATTACAGCGGTTATGGATGATGACGGCAGATTCCGTACAGGAAGCGAAAAAACAAGGCGACCGTATCTGGCTTGTCTGCGAATGAATGTTGACCTCTCTGGCATGCGTCATTTTTTATAAACCGGGCCATTTGTGAGAGCATGCAAGCGAATTAGATTTTTTTTTCCATTCCTATTTATGCTCAATTGGGTGGCCATGATCCTACCACTCTAAAGCCCATTATAAAGGTTATGACCTGAGGCCACTGACAATTACAGATAAAATTTCAATAAATCATTGCCCAAAAACAATTACACAGCAGTATAATAATGCAAAGTCCTATTTCCACTGGTTACAGAGAGATTAGGGGTGTGCTCGGGGGCCAGTTGAGATTAAAGACCATCCTCTATTCCAGTGGCTGATCAGACTTTCAAAAAAGGTTGGTCTAGGGGTAAAGGTGGAATTACTTTTATGGTCAGCAGTTATGGAAGTAGATGAAATAATACAATGCTGTTTGAAACATGTTTGCCAATTTCCTGGTACATATACTCCATACTGATGTTCTGTGAATGTAGATTAGGCTACTACTGCTGCCTGCTGCAACATATATTCAAGACTGCATATATGAACATTATGTCTGTGGGTCACACCGCTAAGGCATGGTATTAGAGACCATCAGTTAGTGCTGCTAGCTCCATAACCATTATGTCCCGGCAGGACTATACAGTAATAAGGCTCAAATAGCCAATCTGTGATGGTGGGTTGTAGCATCGCATCTTGCTTATTGTATGTTTAAGAGGTACAGTAGAAGACAATGATTTGGTAGGCATGTGCATGAACCAAGAGGAATGTTGCAAGTATCCTCCTAGTCATTAATACATTTAGGCTACACAAGTGACTGAAGTCTAGTCCTCGCTGGCCTATAATTGCATGGTCGACTTCCCAATTAAATAATGTCATTCTTGAACACTGCGGTCTCTGGCACATACTCAACTATGAGATAAGCCTGCTACAAGCCTTTCTGGAGGACGCCGAGTCGAGTGCTATAGCCTGTCAAGTTAATCTCCAGCAAACCGGATGCTCAGTCATATGAATACAGTGCTATCAATCTGATGACATTTTTCAATTCAATTGTCTTTGACAACAATTAAGCACAATGTCAATCATTGTGCTTGCGTGGTTTTAAAACTGCAGAGCAAGTCATCAATCCCACTGTCATTAAAACATCAATGTCTTGTCTCAGCCAAATACAACCGCGAAGATAATTGGCATTTGTGAATGCATATTAATTAACTGATAATGAGATGATAGAGCAGCTCCTCTCCGCAGGTGCGGGTTCTCTAATCAATCGCGGGAGGAAATCGGGTAAAAACGTGGTTCTTTTATCCCGCATCTGAAATTAAAAAGCTATTTAGCTCTACATTTTCCAACAAAGTGCTTTTCATTTATCTTCTGAAACACATTATTCAATCACACTTTCCATTTGTATAATGGTAATATTTTCATGTAATTTCCCGCTGCCTCTCTGATGGGTGATTGTGATATGGCTTTGTGAAATGGCTATTCCCTTCCAGCTCACTTCACTCGGTGGTAATAAACTTAAAACATATATTTCAGATTAAATGTTTTCCAGCAAATGGAGCGGATATGGAACGCCCCCTCGAAACATGCGAAGCACGCTTTTGCCCCCCAGTGGCCACTACAATTATTACAACATGTGCGCGACACCTGGTGGTATATTCAAGAATAGCGAGTTAATTGCTGTTCATGTTCACCATGGCCAGTGTGCAATATTGCATCAGTGTTCAAACGCATACACTGCGACCCTGCCATAATTGCTCACTGTTGGGAGTCCAGTCACATTTGTGTCAAGACTCAAGCTCAGCAAAGTTTAAACTATAAATATAATAGTCTAGGAGCTGCTAAACCAGCATTAAAATGCTAATCCTCAAATGATTTTAATACAAATTGTGTTTTAAACAGCATTTAATTTCTTATATATATATATAAAAAACAGATAAACCTGTACATTACTCGAGTAACTATGCTGAAAAAAGCTTAACATTGCATGGCTGTCACTGAAGACGTTTTTGGGACATTTCTACAGTAGGCTATGATTCTTACAGTGGTGACATATTAGAGGAATTATAATACACTGGCCTACTGGATGTCTAATTTTTAACAGATGGCTAAATGCTCATTGTTGAGGTGGTTTTGCTGCACCCTTCTGACAAGGAAGCCAACAATAGATGACCGGTCACACTTGTTTCCTCCGCTGTGTCACCACATCAACATCACTCAGGGCAACCTGCATAGAAACTGCCAGCAACAAATATGGGGATATGTGTAAATACACTGTTGTGAACATGTACAAAATTAAGACATCGATTAAGACCCACTGTCAAAACAGATACAAAATAATAATAATTTGAGCCCTAGGCTGAAATAGGTAGGCTAAATGTAATTGCACTAGTTTGCAGCATTGAATCAAAACACAATACCACCTCTGAGTGGGGTGGGACAACGCTGTCAGCATTAACAGAATTAAATAAACTTCATGATTTAGCCTACAGAACTCTCATATATAAACATGACTAGACAGGTAATGTCTGTACCTTATGACATTAAGTATTCTTAAAATCTATAAACCTCTTTTGGCATCTACAATGGCATTTATTTTCTACTTTACTGACATAAAGCTTTATCAAGAGGTAGAACTGATGCTAATGAATAGTGACTTGGACTGAATGGTCCCTGGCGAGAACGGTGACTCCTAACCTGTGGGCTGTGGGCCAGCGCAGACCACTGGCCAACGTCCGGTCAACTGGATTCCTCCCCAGCATCCTCCTTGGCCGCTTCCACTACTGTTGGCTCCGTGTCGTCCGGGGTCGAGTCCTCCTTGCTAGAGCTGGCTGAGCTCGGCCTCTCCTCGGGCTTCTTGGCCGGGTCCACCACCAGGGCCCCACGGCTTGAGTTGCAGCCCATTCTCTGGCACACCTTCTTCGGCTTCTGGTCTGGCAAAGCACTGGCAGCACTCCAGCAGGGATATGGTGCTTGTGTGTGTGTGTGTGTGT
This sequence comes from Sardina pilchardus, assembly GCF_963854185.1. Taxonomy (NCBI): domain Eukaryota; kingdom Metazoa; phylum Chordata; class Actinopteri; order Clupeiformes; family Clupeidae; genus Sardina; species Sardina pilchardus. The sequence goes on along the minus strand of NC_085004.1, from coordinate 24,671,025 downwards.
GGTGTGCTGTCAGTGAAAGAGGGGACGAGGCTAACCTTAGCCTAAATACCTCCACTGACGACTTGTTGGCGTAGCAGGTGCCCTCTGGTTTCTATGGTAACCACAGGGACTTCCTGTTGGACCCACAGTGAGTAAGCACCTGTGTGTGAGTGTGTGTGTGTGTGTGTGTGGGAGAGAGGGTTGGGGGGCAGAAAGGGAGAGAGAGATCAGAGATTTTTTTCGTCTGGTTTCAGTTTACAAGGCTTTGTAAGCGGGGGCTCCTAAGTTCTTATTGTGATCTGCCTGCCAAGCAACACGAGTTGCGTGTCAGGGCACTGTTAGAGATAAAGAGTCCGAAGATTGTTTGTCAATCACTTAACAGTCATGGCAACTCATAATCCTGTGAAGACAGCGACACAAGGTCGTCACAAGGTCACCACCTCTTAAGGGTCATACACATACCTATGCTCTTGTTTTTCTCTCTTTTGTTACCGGCTAGCAGGACAACCAGTCAGTGGACACACTTGAAAGACTAAGGACGAGCAGAACATTAGAAACATCATTGGAACATACATTGCTGGCAACCCAGAACTGCTCTCATTTGGTCATAGGCTACATGATAGCAATGCTTATGATTGTAGGTCATCTCGCAGCCTAGGACTTCATGATTAATGCCGTAAGTGTGTCTGTAGATGTACATTTTTTCCCCTTTATGCTGTTTTTCCCCCCATACAGGGCACCATTAAATGAGGTCACTTACTGTAATCCACTGAAATGGATGGCGGTGGTAGCATACGGTCAGTAAGTGATGCTCCCCTGGAGATGTACATAAACAGGCTATTGCCTAGCAACTACACATACAACTATAAAATGACCTTCAGGACAGTTTTACATCAAACAGGAACAGATTCCCATCCCCCATACCTCAAGATACACACAAATGAACACGCACGAACACACACACACACACACACACACAAGAGAAAGAGGGAGAGAAAGAGAGAGCAAGAGAGAGCAAGAGAGAGAGAGAGAGAGAGAGAGAGAGAGGGAGAGAGAGGGAGATGAAAGCAATGTCACTACAGAGGACACAAACTGTTCAAAGGATTAATAATTCACCACATCGGTTCCTCTGAGGTGGAGTGCTGAGGATATATGTGATTCCTCATTCAGAGAGGGGGCCATAGTGAGCAGAGGGCCGGGTCAGGTCATGCCTCCCCTGAGCCACTGTGTGCTGCCCTGGCTGGGTGACACCGACCCCCCTGTACCAAATCAAGAAGCACTTTTAACAGGGAAGTCAAAGGAAATGAAAATGCACGCGCCAGGTGTCTTGACTGAAATCTCTGTCCACCGGAGATAGCCAAATACAAAAATAAATAAATGAATAAATAAAAATGTCACCCATCATCATCTGATGATGTAATGGTACATGACACATGTTGACACGAGGTGCTTACAACATCATGCAGTTGATCACTTCTGCCAAGCACACCTACAGTACTTCTGTGCACAACTCAAGACCAATCAAGCCTTTACCGAAGGTAATAGAATTCATGGTCCCAGTGATGCATACATGCATGGATACCTTCAAGGGCACACACCTACTGTACAGTAGTGTTTATTTGGTATTCAAGGGCTCATCCAGTTACCCTTGCCACTGTGCAAATACAGGTACTTAAGACTCCATACTGTACATTGGAGGAAATACTGTACACAGGCATATTCTTGCTTAGAATTGGAAATTATAGTCTTTCATCTGAAAAGAGACTACAAAGTGTAAATCTCAAGACGTAGTTTACTGTGACGATCAAAGGAAAGGAAAAGAAAATTAATGGCCAGAGACAGATGTCATGGATAGTCAGAGTATGTTTAATAAAAATAATTAAACCTCAATTTCCTCTATAGAACTTCATAGAAAGTAATTCAATAAATTACAAATGACTTCTTAAGACGTTTTTCTTCCACTACATAAAGCATTATTTGACTACATAGACCACAATTTGCAAATATTGCAACTGTCCAAGAACATAAACAGGAAAAAAGAAGACTTGAAAAATGACTTTAAAAGGATATCTGTAAGCATAAAGCAAAACATGAAATAAAAATAAAAAGGCAATAGTCTATTCGCCATTTCGCTGTCTACTCAGTATAAATGACGAAGTGAATTAAACTCAATGTAGTGTAGTAGTGTAGTAGAGTAGTTTTCTCGCTTTGTTTGCATGTTGGTCGTCAGTTCCCTGTCGCAGTTTCATCTGCATCATATCAGTTCAGCACTTGCAATGTGTGAGTCATTGAGAGACATTAACATTACATACTACCTGAAATATCATTAATAAAATAATAATAATAATAATAATAATAATAATACAAAACAAAAAAAACAACATAAAAGTGTATTTTCAACCTTAAGTCATACTCATCACTTTGTCCATTGTCTACCGTGATGAGGAGTCTGTTCTCAGAGATCTGAGCACTCACTGTTTTCCCAACACGGGGCTCAGAGGTGAGAACCTGACAAAAACCAAATGAACAAAGTCAATTTCAAGGTAGCACGTGTACAGGAGGAAGCAGCAATGACTGGGCACTAGCTACAAATGACAAATCAAACAAATGAAAAACAAAACAAAACAAAACTGGACATGGTGGCTGCTTTTTAGATTCCCGAATGAAAAAAGAGAGAAAAAAAGCCTGTGCGTTGAGGGCCTGTCTAGTGGAAGAAACAGAGCCGATCTTTTGTACCTGTCTATGCACAGGGGTACAGGACAGCTCTACGTGTCCACATCTGCATACACTGGGTGGGGCTTCAGGAGTCGGCTACCCCTGGCTCATCAGCCATAGATACTGTGGTTCTTTAGTGGTTGACTTCTGTCAATGACCGAGAGACTTGCAAGGTACCGTGCCAAAACCCAGACTAGTTTACAGCAAGTCATCAAAATAATGTGGGGGGTCAGGGTGCCTCGACAGCAGCAATTCACCACAAAATAAAAACATTTTGGGACTCTCTTTGTAGGGGGGCCACCATTTTGGGAATTTTGCCGTAAATCTAAGCGAGCACTGTACCATTTCTCACTTGTGTGCCTAACAGTCCAAAGCTCAATTAAGTGTGTGCGGTTTCTGAACAGTGATACTTATACTCCAAAACGTCCTCAGAAAGGCTGAGTAGCGATTCCAGTGTGTATGTCCTCATAAAGGTTGAAGTGACAGATGACAATACAAAAGGAGGCCAGAAGAGAGAGGGAGAGAGAGAGAGCGCAAGAGAGAGAGAGATAGAGGAGAGCACCCCTCGGTTCTTTCTGTTTTTCAGTATTCAGTAATGACGTGAACTCCCCTTCGACTCGAGAGGTATGGAGTAAGGACACTTCTACATCCATCTGCTGTGGTGCTCAGAAGTGGATGGGGCAGCGAAGACGTAACGTGAAAGGACAGAGAACATGAAGACGTATCAATACCCACCTTGGCCAGTAACTAGCACCCACCCCATACTAGCCAATCGGATCGTTCACCAAATGGAAGTCGGATCGAAAGCTATAATACAATTAGTCCGTCACTGTTCCTCCAACAGAGGTAAGTGGCAGCATCCAAACTGACTTTAAACTGGCGAGAACAGGCTTGTATCTATAGTCAACACCAAAAAAGCTGTAGGTGAGATATTAAGCAATGCTTCAAACTTTTAAGGAGTGGTGAAATCCACGTTACAGTTAACAGCAAGCTAACAAAGGCAGATATAAAGAGTTGATGTCAACCGCACGCCCTTCACTGTACTGGTGGAACACTGAAGGAATACTTCTAAACTGAGGGGAGCGTGCCACGACAACAACATACTACAATGGCAACCTGTGAGATCACCAGGTTAAAACTGCTGTTCTGCTGTTCCAAGATCAAAAACACCTTCTTCTGCTCATTCCTATTCTTACTCAGACCTACAAATCGCCAACACATTCCCAATCGTTATAATTTTCCAGATGGCAGCACTGAAGAAGTACTATACAGCTAATCACTTGAGATATGATGCACTTCTGCCATGCTGAGACACAGGCCTAGAGAAGACAGATACTCTGTGCTCACAACAAGCACATCAGACAGGACAGGGTGGAAGCTCTCCAGCGCGCTTTTACAAAGTGACAGAACACAGCACGAGAGGTTCTATTCATCCGGCGCATTCACACTCACAAACGCCCCACGCAAAGACCACACAAGCGGACCAAAAGCAGAGAGAAGAGCAATGGTCAGAATAAGGGACATATAACAGAGTGCCCCCGTCATCGAAAAAAGACCACTTCTCCCGGGTTTGAACCCCTTAGTCTGCCTTTGGTACCCAGGTACCACAAACCAATCATACAGTACAACTTAACACAGAGGGCAAGAGACAGTGATGAGTTGTGCAACTAAATAGGCCTGCTGCTTTCAAAAAGACCTGATAGGAGATGTGGGGAGAGAAAACACAATGTTTTTTTTGTTTTGTTTTTTTTCCAAGATCTGGATCAAGAGTATGTACTGTACGTGTAAGTGAGTGAGTGAGTGAATGCAAGAAACTGTGATCAATGTGTAGAGCAAGGCCAGCTCCCAAGGCTACTTGATACTTTAGTCGATGCAAAGAGAAGAAGCTGTTTCCTTTTTTTTTTTCTTTTAACAGGATAAGAGAAGAAGAGTGGGAGTCGGAGACAGGAAGTGAGTAAGAGAGAGAGAGAGATAGTAAGAGAGAGAGAGATAGAGAGAGAGAGTGACTCCTCCTCAGTGGAAGATGTGTGGTGGGTGAGAGAGAGAGAGAGAGAGAGAGAGAGAGAGAGAGTGACTCCTCCTCAGTGGAAGATGTGTGGTGGGTGAGAGAGAGGAAATAGGCTGAGGGAGGTGAAGAGTCTACAGCTTCAGTGACATTCATTAGCTGCCCGAGTTATTGCTGACTTTTTCCAAAGTATGTTCTGCAAAGTAGAAGTGTCAAGGATCCTGTAAAAGTATTTACAAATGAAACCAAAAAATAGTTCAAGTCCACCCTTCCCCCACACACTCAAAATATATTAATAGTACAGCTCAACAGGAGCGGTAATGTATTTCCTCTTTTTTTAATAAAATTAAATCCCAACATAATTAATACAATAATGCCTCTGCCTTTTAGTTGATTTCTTTTTTTTTCTTGCTCGTTGCAATTGTACATCATCGTGTAATACAAGTTCACAAAGTCCATAAATCTACTAAAGTTCGACATGCAAAATGTCTTTTCAAAACAAGATTGTACCTAAACAAACACTGAAATTTAATTTCAGTTTCTTGAATCTTGGTTCTCTAAGGCTTTGTCTTAATTACACAACACTTTTTCTCTCGATTTAATATTTACAAAAGGGGGGAAAAAAAATCACAACATAAGTGCAGGGTAAATCATATATATGTGTATATATGTATACATTTCTAAGGAATATATAAATATATATGTGTATGTATATATATTTATAAAGGCTCAGTCTTCATCGCTCGAGTCAGAATCGTCAGATGATGAGGAGGAGCTGTCCGACTCTCCAGAGGAAGAGGACTCGACCTTCCCCGAGCCCTCGGGACCACTGTGCTCCTTCTGCTCCGCTGGCTCCTCCTCCTCCTCCTCGTCATCCTGCTCCTCCTCTTCCTCCTCCTCCTCGGCCCCGTCTTCCGACCGGGCGGTGAGAGGCGGCGTGGGTTGTGCGGTGGAGGCGGAGGCGGGCGTGTGGGTGGAGGAGACGGCGGAGGCGAGCGCGGAGGAGGAGGAGGAGGCGGCGGCGTGGTCAGTGTTTGCTGTGCTCGGGGTCTGCTGCGCTGCAGAGGGGAGGTTAAGGCCTGGAGTGAGGAGCATCCCTGGGTAGAGCATACTGGACAGGAGGAGCGGGTTGAGGGCCAGGGGGTGACCGGAGGCGGCCGCTGCCGCCGCTGCTGCTGCTGCGGCAGAAGCACTTAGTGGGCTGGAGCTGGAGGTGGAGGGGGCCGAGGAGGTGGCGATGGCGGCGGACGAGGAGGAGGAGGAGGAGGCGGTGTGCGTCGCGGAACTCTCCGAGACGGCGACCTCTGTCCTTTCAGCTTTGGTGTCGGAGGAGGGCGGCGCCTGCGAGGACACCGCCGCTGCTGCATCGGCCGCCGTCGAGTTCTTGCTGCTCTTGCTGCCCTTGCTCTTCCGCGGGGTCTCCTCCGGCGCTGCCGCCGCCGCCGCCGCCATGGCAGCGGCCGCCGCGCCCATTCCGTCCTGCGCCTTGCCCAGCAGGCCGCCCATGCCCAGCAGGTTGGGCAGCCCCGCCATGCCCGAGAGCATCATGGGAAACATGGCGGCCAGGTTGGTGGCGTCGGCGGCGGGCAGGCCCATGAGGCCGGCGGTCAGCTGCAGCGACTGGAGGCTCTGCAGGTTCTGCTGGAGGTTCTGCTGGAACAGCTGCAGGCTGGGCAGGTCCAGGCCCGACAGCAGCCCGTTGGCCAGCAGCGGGTTCAGGCCCAGCGCGGCGGCGGAGGCGGCAGCTGCCGCGGAGGCGTTGGCACCGGCAGAGGCTGCCTTGGCCAGGGCGTTCTTGGGCCGCCGGCCGCGCCGGCTCACCTCCTCCGGAACGATGGGCCCGGTCAGGATCCGGTCAAACATGCTCTCAGGCAGGTAGCCCTTCAAGGGAGAGAAACAGAGATGATTTAACTTTTTTGGCCCAAAAAATACACATATAGGTCGTCTGAAGTGGTCACACAAAGCAGGACCATGGGCTCAGTGGCCTGGCCCCAAGTAGTATGATACAGTAATCTCCTGTGTATTAGCCGCATTGTGAATAATCCGCAGGACAGTGTTTTATGTAGGTTAAAAGAAACAAAACCATATTAATACCATATTAACAGCCCCCATGTATTAACCTCTCAGCTGAAGAAATGCAGCAAAATCAAGTATAAGCCGCGGGTAATAGTTGGGAAATTGCGATAAGTAAGAGAGAAGTACTTTTTGAGAAGTACATGTGATGTCAAATGGCTTGTGGTGACCACATCAGAACATTAGTAGTCTAGAGCCTGGACAAGAAGGACTCACCGACTGCTTGACCACGTCGGCCCACTCGGGTGGAACCCCATACTCCGGGTGCTCCTGAAGGAACCGGCACAGATCCTTCAGAGGAGGGGCAAAGGCACCACCAATCTGAGAACAGAACAGCAGACAGGTCAGACAGGTCACACACACACATACACAAAGAGTCAACAAACACCAGTGCCTCAATGGCACATACCTGGGTACAGTAGTCTCCAACACCCCCCCCACACACACACACACACGCACACACACACACACACACACACACACACACACACACACGATCTGCTTATTCACCTTGCGTGCATTTCTCCGGTTGATGATCTGCACTCTCTCCTCGCCTGTGAGGCTGTTGACGTCGATCTTGTTGGGGTTTCGGCACCGATGCCTCTTCTGCTTGGGCCTGCCGTCCTGGAACTGCATCTTGTTCACCCCCTGCTAACACAAACCATCTCACCTCACCCATCTGCACTCAACACTCAACACTCAACACTCAACACTCAACACTCAACACTGTCCATTACCATCCACCAACTCCACACACTAATGCACTAATCACATACAAACTTCCTCATATGCAGGATGCTTTTTATACTGGTACCAAAGGAACCGAACAAACAAAATGGCAAGAGGGAGGGATAGAGCAGTGTTTTTCAACCACTGTGCCGTGGCACACTAGTGTGCCGTGGCACATTGTTAGGTGTGCCGTGGGAAATTATCCAATTTCACCTAAGTGGTCTAAAAAAGAGTGAATAGAAATAATTGTCTTTGTGTTCATTTGATTCCTATTCAAGACACTTTGACAAGAATGACTTGATATCATTAATGCGGGCTACAGATTTTTATTTAATTTAATTTTCCATAAAATTTCATTTTATTTAACATTTTCGACTGGGGTGTGCCTCAGGATTTTTTCAAGGAAAAAAGTGTGCCTTGGCTCAAAAAAGGTTGAAAAACACTGGGATAGAGAAGGTAAAAGAGGAGGAGGAGGAGGAGGAGGAGGAAGATGAAGGGCGGGGAAGAAGGGCAACTCACGGGGATGAAGGCTCCCACGTCCGCCACGAAGCCTGGGTGCTCTTTGAGCCACTGGTCCAGGTCTTTCCTCTTGGGCGCGTCGTCTCCCGCCAGCCGGGTGCCGTCCTTCAGGTTGATGACGGGCACCCGGCACTCGGTGTCCTGCGGCCCCTGAGCCTGCGGGCTGAAGCCCTGCTGCTGCTGCTGCTGCCCAGCGGGGGCCACGGGCACGCTGGCCTGGGCACTGCCAACCCAGCCTGGAGGGACCTGGAGGGAGGGAAGGAGGGAAGGGGAGGGGGGTGAGATGAGGGTACACACACACACACACACACGTAGACAAACATACACAAACACACACACACACACAAACATGCATACCAACATACAAACACACACACACACACACACACACACACACACACACAGGAACACACACACAGGAACACACACACAGGAACACACACACAGGAACACACATAGTGAGCAGAGGTATCAGGGCCATAGTCGGGAGTGGGGGTAAAGGGCCTGGGTGAGGTGCTTGATGAGGAGTTTGTTTGGAGGTGAGACCGGTGTCTTACCCGCTGCTCGGGCATGGCTGGCGCTCGGCTCCTGTTCAGGAACAGCAGGTCCATGCCCTCCACGTTCTTCCTCCGCCCGCGCCGCCGCTTCACCACCGGCTGGCCGTCCAGCACGCCGTTCAGTCTCATCTGACCTGCCAGCGCTGGGGAAGAGGAGGGCACACAAGAGTTTAGCTCAAGTGCATGCACATCCCACCTCACTGGGGCCAGGTGCAGCCTCAGGACACATCAAATGTAACAGTGATAAAGAAAGTAGGCCTGAAGAAGACCCTGGTGGGTCGAAACGTTGCGTGTTGCTTTAAATAAACCTTGTCGGTTTGGAGTCTCCAGTGTGCGGACATCTACTTTATTTATCACTGGGACACAAAAGTCACACTCACTCCAACAAACACACATCTCATATTCTCACATATATGTTTTTAGGTACACATTTACATAAAATTCTAATGCCCTAATATAAAGTCTATACTCAAACATACACGCACACTCTGACACACATTGAAGCTATTCCAGCTATTCATGAGGCACGAGAATATTCTCAAAACAAAAGACCCTGGGTCTCTGGTGCCACCTGCTGGCCACTGAAGGAATGAACTCCAGCCTCCATCTAATATGCCGTGTTTGGCAGATCCAAAGGAAAGCCAAATGGCTGTGAGCCACTCGGAGCTTCTCATGTCCACATTCATCTAATCCACAAATCCTCTAGAGAGCTTGTAACCAAAACTGTGTATGTGGCCTTGACTTATTGTGTGGATTGTGGATTGTGTTTTACAGTGGAACTCCTGACATTTAAATTAAATCAAGGGAAATTCACCACTGTGACGGGGTGACCGACCGTTCAATATCTCCTCGCCAGAAAAATAATAAAATAAATAAAAACAGAAATGTTAAGTTTAAAAGCACGAACGCTGGAAAAAAACACAATGTTGTTTGTGGTGCTGTGTGTGTACCTTGTGGATAGGGGGCGCTGGGGGGCTTGGTGAAGTCGGTGAGGCTGGTGTCCGAGGCACTCTGGAGCTCCTGGAGCCGGGCCAGGTACTGCTGCTGGGCCAAGGGCCCCTCCTCCCCCTCCAGGGGCCTCTTCAGGTGCAGGCCAGCCTTCTGGAAGGTCAGCTTCAGACCACCCTCCTGCTGCAGAGAGAGAGCACACGTGTCAATCATGTGTTTACATACACACATACACACACACACGCACACACACACACACAAACAAACAAAACACACACCAACACAGTGGGCAGTGGGGGCAAACACAAAGCACTCCCTCTCTATAGTCTAGATACAGCAACAAAAGAGCAGGAGAGAAAAACTAATGGACAGAGACAAACAGTTGCACAAAATGAAACAGAACTGGGTCAGGTACCCAACAAAGTGCGCTAGTGCTACAAGCAGTATTGTCATTTTATATTGGCCATCCTTTTATAACTGCCCTTGTTAAACAAGATGCTGAAAGCATTACATATTCTCCTTTAGGAGCGCTACTCCAGAATGGCACAGTAAAATAAAATGAGAACTGAACTGAATTGTGGGAGGGCTGTGGTCTGAAAGCATTCTGCTGATGCCAACTGGGATATTGGGCGTCTGCATCTAATGAGTACGTTTGGCTGCCTTGATGGGGTTAAAGGCAGTGGTCGACTCCACACACACACACTCACACACACTCACACACACTCACACACACTCACACACACACACTCACACACACACTGACACACACTGACACACACTGACACACACTGACACACACACTGACACACACACTCACACACACACACAGAGGAGTGGCAGCCTGAGGTGGGTGGACCTCTAATGTGGGGGCTTTCTGAGGTTAGGGAAGAGGGGGGCTCCTGAACCGCTACTGCAGGGGTTTCAAAGCGGGGTTAACTCAGCAAGCCAGAGCAACGGGGCGGTGCAGCGGAGGGAGGTTAGCCAGCGCGAGGTGAGCAGCATCTCAGGCCGCCACGTGGCACTGGAGATATATGGGCTTATACTAGCAGCAGGAAACAACACAATCAGCAGCTCGGAGAGGAGAAGACAACAACAGCAACAAGAGCACTGTGGCTGGCAAAGCTTCAGTGAGTCCACCCATACCCCATACTGAGCAGCGACCAGAGAGAGAGAGGGAAGGAGGGAGAGAGAGAGAGGGGGGGAGAGAGAGTAGGAGAGGGGAGAGAGAGAGAGAGAGAGAGAGAGAGAGAGAGAGAGAGAGAGAGGAGGGAGAGAGGGAGAGAGGGAGAGAGGGAGAGGGGGGGAGAGGGAGAAAGAGAGAGAGGGGGGGAAGAGAGGAGAAGAAGAGAGAGAGAGAATGAGAGAGGGAAAGGAGGAGAAGAGAGAGAGAGAGAGAGAGAGAGGGGGAGAGAGAGTTTATGAGTTTACGGGAGCCCATCTCTGTGGGATTAAAGGCTCGTTGGAGTGCTGCTGCTGCTGCTGCTGCGTTGGCCGCGCTGCGCGGTGCGACTGCACTTGTTTAGGCGCAGATTTATGGGCCGGAGCAGCCTGTTTACAGTAAATGGGCGGAGGGAGCCGGGGAACGGCCGAGGTGCTCGTAAATTACAGTGCTGTTGACAGCCGTTTGCAGGACAGACTTAAAAAAACAAACACACACACACACACACACACACACACACACACACACACAAATAGAAATCAACGACAACAGTAGTGCTGAACACCGCAGTTAGCAGTCATGTCCTAAGGGAGGAGAAGGGCTTGGCGAAGCGTAGGGAGAGAGAGGAGGGTGGGGGGGAGGGGATGGAGTAGGGTGGTTGAGATGAACATACGTTATTCATTTTGACTGAGAACTCCTTGTCTGCAACATGCTTGGTCACCTTTGACCCTTGCGGGGAGGCCGCGGGGTCCTCGGCGGGGAGGCCGGCGGCCGAGAGGCCACTGCTACCACCGCCGCTACCACCGCCGCTGGCCGAGGCGGAGGCCGCCACCTGGTGGTTGTCCAGCAGCTTGGTGGTGTAGAAGGAGGCCACGGCGGAGCCGGGCTCGTAGGAGCGCCGCGTGCCCGGCCACTTGCCCTTCAGCACGGCCTGGCAGATACTGTCCAGGCGGTTGATCATCACGCGGTCCTGCGGACGAGAGCGCGCGGCACGGTCAGAGATGAGACGGAGGACAAGAGACCACAGGACAACAAGACAACACAACAACAACACAACAACAAAACAACAAGGGCCGGGTTTCCCAAAATCGTTAAGAAGCTCTTAAGTCCTAAGAACTTCTTAGGAGCGTTCTTAGAACATTCTTACAACGCTCCTAAGAAGTTCTTAGCACTTAAGAGCTTCTTAACAATTTTGGGAAACCCGGCCAAGGGCATTTGGAGTTTTTTCAAAAGTGAAATATCTCTACAGGGGAATATCTCCGCCTGAGCGAAACAATCTAACACGATAGAAAACTGCTGGGGACACCATGAAAGGGATCATATAAAGTCTGCGGGTCAGTATCGGAAGATAATGACACCGGGACAAGCGAGCCTTGAGAGAGTGTGTTCTACGGAGTCTGTGTGTGTGAGAGTGAGTGAGTGAGCGAGTGAGCGAGTGTATGTGTGTGTGTGAGTGTGTGTGTGTGTGTGTGTGCTACCTTAGGCCAGTAGGAGGCAGCTAGCATGTATCCTCCTCCCTGGAAGGGGTTGGGGGGGTGTGTGATGCCGTTCTCCGTCACGCTGTTCTCCTGCGTCTCGTCCTGAGTGGTGCTGTGGGAGGCCACGCTGTCCTCGTCAAAGCCCTTCACAGTGGCCACTGCTGACGCTACAACACACACACACACACACACACACACACACACACACACACACGGCCATTAACACCTCCTACACATATCCCTCCGCACACGAAAGCTCTTAACACTTCTCTGCCAATATCATCATCAGTCAAGCACACACATTTTTAGCAGCTCGGCGCTGGAAAAAGCAGTCGGTCAAAATTACCACAAATCAATAAACCAAAGTGCTAATCATTGCAAACCACATCTCTAAGTGACGCGGTGAAGCATTGCATGATTCCCTTAATGTGCGCTGTTAAGTTCCTCTAGAGGCCACTGAGATGGACGCCGCAGGGCAGCAAAGACTGGACACAGGACTGGACTGTGCTGGACTCACCGTTCTTCTGTCCGTCCTCTGCCTCGCTGCCGCTGTCCTCCGAGGAAGATGAGGATGAGGAGGATGAGGAGGACGATCCTGAGGAGCAAGAGGACGAGGAGGAAGAGGAGCTGGAGCCTGAGTGTGAGGACGAGGAGGACGAGGAGGAGGAAGAGGAGGAGCGCGACGACGACGAGCTGGAGGAAGAGTCGGAGTCGGAGCCCGAGGCCCGGCGGGTCGTGGTGGTGATGCCGCCGGCACTGGCGGCGCTGCTGCGCTCCTTCTTCTTGGACTTCTTCTGCTTGCGCGCGGCCGCGTTGGGCGTCAGCGGCTTGGTGCGGGCGGCCACCATGCGCTTCTCGCTCTCCTCGCCCTTGACCACGACGGGCTTCACGTCCCCGTCCTCCGTCGCCTCCTGGCCGGCGCCAGGTGTCGGGGGGCCCGCCAGGGGAACCGCGGAGGCCCACTTCTCGGCGGAAACCGACGCCGCGGACCTCCCCGCCGCCGCCTCCTCCTCCCCGCCGTCCGAGCCCATCTCCTGCTCCTCCTCCTTCACCACGAGCGCGGGCGCGGCGACGCCCTCTTCGGGCCGCTGCGAGACCGAGGCTGGCAGGGGCGACGGTGCCGAGGCGGCGGCAGAAGCGGCAGCAGAAGCGACGGGCGTCCCCGGGGCCTGGTAGTGCGCGGGCGGCAGCGGCGGCTGTGTCGGGGTGCGGGCGTGTGCCTGGGCGAGGGCGTGCGAGTGCGAGTGCCCGTGCGGCATCGCTGAGTGCCCGTGCTGCTGCTGTGGCGGCGGCGGCAGCCCCTTGTTCTGGCTGTAGTTGCGCTGCGCGGCCATGAAGGAGAGCTCGGGGTCGCGCAGGATGTGGTAGTCGGTGCGGCTCACGCCGTGCTTGGCGGCGCCCAGCAGCAGGTCGCGGTCGTGCAGGCCCGTCTCCCACCACACGGGCAGGTCCGGGCCCGGCTGGCACAGCGCCAGCCGCTCGTACAGCAGCGAGTGGCGCAGCACCTGCTCGCGCACCTGCCGCAGCAGCTCCACGCGGTACAGCGTGCGGGACGCCCTCTCCTCCGTGATGGGCTGGATGGACAGAGACGGGTCCACTGCGTCTGGGAGACACACACACACACACACACACACACACACACACAGAGAGAGATGTGAAGATTAATACATTGATAATCTTGAATTTCCCCTTGGGGATTAATAAAGTATCTATCCATCATCTATCTATCTAATACATGGAGACTGCTGACTGCTGAGACTGCTCAATGAAAATTCAAGGGGTTTCAAGGGGGACCAGAATGCAGTGCTTTAATCCCTAGTTACTGGTTGTGACAACCTGTGCACCAGATACCAGCAAGATCTGAATGATCTAGATGGTTTTATGATAATCAATCCATGGAGAGTGGCTCCACTCATTTGCCAGTGGTGAACGTTACCTCTGGGTTTTCCCAGACCAGGCAGGCGAACAGGAATAGTTGGGAACAGGACGCACAGTCCACGACGTGTTCTCGGTGAGTAGCAGTGAAAATAGATCCCTGAGCGCTGCCAAAGTCCTGACCTGCCTAAGTGCGGTGTCCTCCCCTGACCCCCAGCACCACAGACGCCACGCGGCTCTGACCAGCGTGATCTAATCCCCGAGACCGGCTGGGGCAGCTCACGTTTCAACCCTCTCCCCCCTGCCCCTAACCCCCCCCCCCCCACCCATCCCCCCCAATTAGCCCACCTCCACCAGATGATGGAGTGGGTGCAGAAGGATTAGAAACCACAAGACAGAATATTACTGAGCTTTACGGAAACAACTGGAAGAATTGATGTCTTGAGATGCTGCAGGCCAGCAAATGTGTGTGTTTCTGAGTATGGTTTAGAGTGTGTGTGTGCGTCTGTGTGTGTCTGTGTGTTTCTGAGTATGGTTTAGAGTGTGTGTGTGTGTGTGTGTGTGTGTGTGTGTGTGTGTGTGTGTGTGTGTGTGCGTCTGTGTGTGTCTGTGTGTTTCTGAGTATGGTTTAGAGAGAGTGTGCGTGTGTGTGTGTGTGTGTGTGTGTGTGTGTGTGTGCGTCTGTGTGTGTCTGTGTGTATATATGTGTGTGTATATGTGTGTATGTATGTATGTGCATGTATGTGTGAGTATGTGTGTGTGATCTCTTTACCTCCTTCTTTGGGCGGCAGCCGGCACACTCTGCGGCACATGGTGGTGAAGGCGCACAGGTACTTCTGCAGGCTCTCGTCCGTCTTCTTGTGCAGCCGCGCCATGGCCCGGAACTTGGTCCAGTCGAAGCGGCCCAGATCCGGGTCAAACACCACGCCGAACGTGGACACCACGCGGTAGAAGTCGGCCTCTTCTCGCCTGGTCCACCTAAGGACGACGAATACACGTGGGCAGGTAAGAGGAGCGCTTGGACAACGGTCATTTGCAGGCAAACTTGTATAGAGCTCCACTCTTGGCTCAGAGAAAAGCAGCAGTTTGGCGGGGGGGGGAATGGGAAAACCTGGAAATCTGATCCACAGGCTCTGGAAAAAAAAGATACCGCTGCACATTTTTCCGGTGTCATCCTACAGTTGCTGAGTGGCATTCAAATGAGTCGACAGTCATATTCAAATCTGATGTGGTCTCATCATTTTGAAAGTGACCATGAAAACTCATTTGTCACTCAGCGACCGTAGTATGACGTCAGAAATATGTGCAGCGGTATCTTCAGTTTTTTTCCAGGGCTGTTTGTTTTGCCTTACTGTATGCTACACTGCAACGGACAGTGCTGTTACAAGATGAACTTAGCAGGGCATTAGAATCTGGATACACTCTGAAGCGGATACAACAGTGTGCACATGCTGCTGTATCCATCAGAGAGAGATAAAAGTATGGCCAAAAGTCAGACTCAGTCAGAGTCAGACTCATGTTAATTACCAAACAATCCCATGTGTCAACGAGATTACAATGCAAGATGGTAAGATTGCTGGCAAAAGCACTTCTAGAAATAGGAATAGAGATACGTCTTCCGTTGTTCTAAACAACTGATTTTGTTGACACACATGCTAATTGTAGCGTGTCAGTTTTAAAATGCCAAAGCCCTCAAACTGACTATTAAATTGTTGATCAGACAGTGTGTGTGATTTTGAGCTTCTAAAAAAAGAATTCACTTAGTTCACTTAGATATCCAAAACCTATGCCTCGGTGGAATTTGTTATGCTTTGTCCTAGTTTAAGACAATCCTTCCGTTTCCATCACCCACATTTCCAATGCCATTCACCCAAGCACATACTGTATGTAACCCATATCTATCCCTGATAAAGTAGCCTGTGGATTGAAGCTACAGCCCTGGTGCTACTGCTCCGCCATCTGAATAAGAGGCCTGTGTGCAGATCACTGTGACGTTGCTCACCTCTGCTGCCTCTCGATCTTGGCGGCCATCTTGGGGTTGAAGGAGAGGGTGTCGTTGAGCGTGGCGGGCAGCGGGCACAGCGGCGTGGGCATCAGGGACTGCTGGCTCTGGTGGATGTGCAGGATCTGGCGGCTCTTGGTGAAGCGCTGCGAGGCCGTGATGAGGCGCCGCAGGCGCGCCGTCAGCGCCGAGGACGAGGGCCAGTAGGCGCCCGTGCTGCCGCCCTCCGGGGCCGAGCTGCCTTCTGAGGGAGAACGCACACGCACACACGCGCACACACACGCGCACACACACACACACACACAGGCACACACAGGCACACACAGGCACACACAGGCACACACAGGCACACACAGGCACAAACACACACACACACACAGAAAGCAAATCAATTATCTCGGAGTGAAGCTGGCCTTACTCAGAGTACAACCACATAAACCCACTTTTTTCTGAGTTCAAACTCAGATCTACTGTACATGATTAGGTCGAATACAAATTCCAGAAACATAATTTAATAAAAAGTTAACACTAAACCAATGCAGGAGAGAGGGAGACCGAGAGAGAGAGAGAAAGTCAGAAACAATAACAACCAGTAACTTACCTCCACCTGTATCTGTGATGACCAGGTCTCCAGGGGAGGAGGCATCATCCTGTGGGCAGAAGAATGATTACGTCACTGAGCTGACCACAGCTCGTCCACAACCCCCTGCCCCCTCTTGCTGCGGCTTATTCAGATGGAGTCCCCTCTCCCAGAGACACCTAGTCCCTGCACACAGATCTGGGGCTCTGGGCTCAGCTAAGATGGGATTATGTCTGGCAGTGTGCAGGGCTTTGCATACTATACTGATAAGAGCAACGGCACACAGTGGCCTGTAGGCATGAGACGGCCCGTGCCCTGGATACACTGGCTTCTGCAGATACTGAAGTCTGTGTGTGTGTGTGCGCGTGTGAGAGACGGTGTACTGTAAGTGTGTGTGTGTGTGTGTGTGAGGGAGAGAGAGAGAGAGACTCTTATCAGCGTGTCCCCCACCCCCTTGGTCCCTGGCCTCACCTCCATATCGTCCTTCATCAAGGCCGGGGCAGGCTTGTACTCGGGGTCATCCACGTCCCTGCACACACAGATAGCACACAGCCGTCAGGAGCCACTCAAGGTGACGGGTGAGACACACACACACACACACACACACACACACACACACACACACACACACACACACACACACACACACACACACACACACACACACACACACACACACACACACATACACACACACACACACACACACACACACACACACACACTAAAAGCCAACATGACCCAACACATCACACATGATGGGGTTTGTGTACAGCATGAACATCGCCATCGCAAAAGGTTTGCCAACTGCTAATGTAACCGACTTCCAACTACTCATTATACACCTTGCTAAACTTTACATGTCAGCATACATGTACTGGAACAAATACATGCACTTGTAATGCTTAATTGTAACTATTTGCAATTGAAGAAGAAACTTTTTACTGGCATGTGTTCTGCATAGCAAATACATACAGTATATGCCATCAATCAATCACCAATCTTGTACATGATCTATAAAGCTGATTGGGATTTGCAATAGAAAAAAAAACATGAAGAACTCTTTTCTAAAACGCTATAAATCCATTTTTGAAAAATGAGTAAGTCATGTTATTTAATTGTGTATTTCAGATTATATCAACAAAAGTGCAGTTGCATTGTTTTGATTGAATAAAGATAAAACACTAAAACTAAACTAAACACTAACTAAATTACAGTTCCACTGAAATTAGTTGGAAAACAACATTATTATGAAAACTCATTAAAATGGTGGATGTAGCGCTTTGAAACAGAGCTTTTTGTATAGACACTGCATAGCATATCAACACAACCCTCTCAATAACACAGCTAGCAGGTGTGCTAACAGCTTTTCACATCCCCCATATAAAAGAGCAAAGATGTCAAAAGCACAGGGTTCTTGCGGATAATGTGCAACACCTCATTTAATGAATAAATGAAATTCCCTCATATCACAAATAAATGAGACTGCCCAGTGGTATCACAGCAAGTCGTATCACAGCAAGTTCATTCTATCCACTTCCGGAAGCACTCTCCAGCAGAATTCTTGTTCCAGGTCTTTGAACTTTGATTAGATTAAACGAGGCTAACTGGCGACTGCTAATGGAACCCCCCAGAGAGACAGAGATGGGGGGGGGGGGGGCGCTCTGTGATGGCAGTGGAGAGGGTGACCTACCCGTCCATGAAGTCGTTGCCTCTCTGCTCGGCGGCGATAGCCTTCTCGTCCGGCCGGCCCACCCGCTCTAGGAAGCAGAGCGCTGGGTCTGCCCGGATGGTGTTGTACTTCTCATAACCTGCAGGTAGGGAGGGGGGCAGAGAGCGCACACAGCCGCAGAGGTCAGAGCTTAGGGCCTTAGGCAAACAGAGACAACGAGAGCCTCATGTCTACTAGAGGAAGGAGGGGAAAACATGGTTTCTGCCCACGGGCACAGAAGCAAGCGGCTTATTTTCCCACATGCAACACAACAATATCACAGAGAATGGGGCTTTGTGGTTGAAGAGCCTGTTGCTGATTAAGTGGCATCCATGACTCATTCAGACCAGAAATAAAGACACCAAGCGAGAGAAACAAGTGGAAAATATTATTTGTTTCCTATTTGTTTATTCCCCCCACCCCCCTTTAAGTATTCTCTGTTGTATTATATAGCTCGCTTCTGCTGTGTGGATGTACTTTTCTTAAAATGGGAAAGTTTTTAGCTTCAACGCTAATTAGCATTCATACACTGCACAGGGTTTTCACACATGAGGATCTGTGCCTATATAAAAGCACTGATGCTGGGAGATGATAGGCTATTTTCTGAGGCTGGAGCCTTCGCCATCATGACCTACCGTGCTTGAAGACTCCAAGCAGCAGACACTTATCGGCGTCTTGGTCCCACCAGAGAGCCGGGAGCTCTGCGTTGTCCGGATCAGGCACACGGATCTGGATTGCACTGCGAAGGACAACACACACCAAATCAAGCCCTGATTCATAACAGCCTCAAAACACAAACTCTCATGGGACCGACAGTCAACACACATAGTGCTCCCCCTGCTGGCCACAGCATGTACTAGTTGAAATTCAGCAAATAACCAGCAGGTGGAGCAGTGATGAGCTTTCACTTTCTCTATGCTGAGACAGCATGGCTCCTCTGCCTGGAGGAGCAACACACAATGGCATCTCATTTCATGGTCAACAAATTCACCATTTCTTACAGAAATAAAAACACTTTGAGCTCAATTCTTGAAAAGGATGCTTGATATAATAAATCCCATCATTGGTATAAAACATCTGAACTTTCAAGATGTAATGCTGAACTATAACTGCGTAATTTAAAAACAGCCCAAGTACTGAAACATTGCCTACACAAACCAAGTGTAATTTGTGTATTTTCCCCCCCGACACCAACAACATCAGCATCCATTTCACCACA
This sequence comes from Sardina pilchardus, assembly GCF_963854185.1. Classification (NCBI taxonomy): domain Eukaryota; kingdom Metazoa; phylum Chordata; class Actinopteri; order Clupeiformes; family Clupeidae; genus Sardina; species Sardina pilchardus. The sequence goes on along the minus strand of NC_085004.1, from coordinate 24,651,476 downwards.
AGGCCCAATATAAGATTTGAACATTGTTGTCATATCTAAGCTTGTCCGAATCCTGCTGGAGAAAGAGTGTCAAAAGGTGTGTGTGTGTGTGTGTGTGTGGTCTCACCTGGCCTCCACGCCGTCCAGAACTTGCTGTGACTGTGAGCCGATCACCTCCTGTTTCAGGTAGTAGAGCATTCTGACCCGTAGCAGCACCCTGCACACAGACGAGAGCTGGATTAGGCCAACAAACACACACACGCACACACACGCACGCACACACACACACACAGCTCCCTGTAGAGAGAGCCCAATGGTCAGAACAAAGCCAGTCATGCACACGCACACACACACTCTCTCACACACACACACACACACAGAAAGCCCGGCTGTGACAACAAAGCCGCTCAGCGGTCACATAAAACGCTGAGTGAGCGGAATGACTCTTCACTTTTAACACGCGCACACACACACACACACACACACACACACAGACACACACAACACACAACACACACTCAAAGAACAGCAAATAGTTGCCTCACCATGCACACCCACGTCACACAAAGTTTGGAGCTGAACATATGGGTTAAAGGTGGAAAGCAGGACCATGGGTCTAGGCACCCGTGCTATGCATGACTTGTAGGGGGAGGAATGGGAAGCTATGCTAACGTCACTGTGAGGAATGGAGCTCAGCTAGCTAGCGGCCGAGTGGCCGAGTGGCCGGCTGGCTGATTAGACCATGACGTGAGCTAGGGGCTCTCAGGAGCTCACTATCTGAGTCATGGCAGAGATGCAGTCATTAGTGCTCCACTGAGGCATGACACACTCCCAGTTGGTCTCTCTGTGTGTGTGTGTGTGTGTGTATGTGTGTGTGTGTGTGTGTGTGTGTGTGTGTGTGTGTGTGTGTGAGTATGTGTATTTGTGTCTATGAGAGTGAGAACACCCACGCTGGAGAGATCCAGAAGCAGGGAGCTTTACCACCACCCCCTATCCCTCCCACACACACACACACACACACCCACCCACACACACACATACACACATATACATACACCCACACCCATCCACCCACACAGAGAGAGAGACAGGGCTGCCATACTTGTGCTCCCAGCAGCTGCTACTCTTTCCTCTGCCTGTCAGCAGAGAGCAGGGCTTCATCACTCATCACACACACACACACACACACACACAGACGCACACACACAGCCAGACTGACTGACTAATCCAAACAGTCCATGTGCTCATCTACACACAGCCACCTGCACCATAGTCCTCACACACACACACACACACACACACACACACACACAGCCTGAGGGAGAGCACACATTGGCCTTCATGTCTTTAATTACACGCCTGTTACTGCCAAGGAAGACAGAGCGACAGGAAGACGCTGCTGATGGCAGGGAGAGAGTAGAGCGCTGGGCTCCTCACTCCTCCTCTCTTTTGTGTCTCTCCCCCTTACACTCCTCCTCCTTCAAGTCCTTCCCCCCCCCCCCTCTCTGTCCATTCTCTCTCTCTCTCTCTCTCTCTCTCTCTCTCTCTCTCTCTCTCTCTCTCTCTCTCTCTCTCTCTCTCTCTCTCTCTCTCTCTCCCCCCCCCCCCCCCCCCCTTCTCTGGCCCTGCACTGGTGGCATTCCAGCTCTGGAGCTGTGTGAGGGGAAAGCGCCGACGTAAGCAGAGTGGGCCGGCGTGTCCCCGGGTGGCCGCGGCCGTGTCACCGATCGAACGATCCCCGGCTTCAGCGGCAAAGGGGAACTTTCTGTGTGTGGGCAGCGCAGCACTGGGGACCCTGCCAAAACTGCCCCCCCCCCCCCCCCCAACCCTCCCCTCCCCTCTCTTAGCCTCGCGCTTTTACTTTTCCTCACTTTTCTTCCCCTCACACAGACAAACACATGCTCATATCTGGCACCTCGCTTTTGGAAACACAAACACTCATATTTGGCCCCTTTCTTTGGGACACACAAACACACACACACACACACACATACTCTCTCTTTCTCACTCATTGTGTGAAATGTGACCGTTACACTTTTCAGCTTTTACTTGGCCTTCCCTCATGAAAAACGGTGAGTCACACTCGGAGGCGATGTCACAATGCCAGTAACCCGCGACGACAGTTCACTGAAAATTCAACAGTTCGGTTCAGTTCGGAAAATTCAACAGGAACGGCACACCATTTTAACAAACAACAAACACACCAGCGCGGCCACGACCACAGGGCAGGCAAACGCACTGACGGACACAACACCTGGGCGGCCAGGCCATCACTCCAATCATCGGTGTGTCGGTGTGTGTGTGTGTGTGTGTGTGTGCGACGCACATCCTCAGCCCATCCCAAATGTCTTTTCAGAGAATCGATGACCTCTTGGTTTAAGTGCGCTGAACGCCGGAGCCTCGCACTCGTAACTCGAGTGTCGCCCGCGGCAGCTCTCCACTGTCCAGTCAAACAAACAGCAGGTCAACCGGACGCCAGTCTCTCTACAGTGTGATGTGTGAGGGTGGCCAGGTTATGTGATGTGGGCAGAGTGAATGAAGTACACTAGATGTCTCTGTGCTGTGTGTGTGTGTGTGTGCCTGAGTGTGTGTAAGTGGATATAAGTGTGTGTGTCTATATATATACATATATATCTGTGGGCAGAGTGAATGAAGTAGACTAGATGTGTCAGTGCTGTGTGTGTGTGTGTGTCTATATATATAAAGAGAGAGATATATATCTGTACGTGTGTGAGTGAGTATGTGTATATGT
>NC_085004.1:24636245-24643745 GCF_963854185.1 Sardina pilchardus | reverse complement strand
GATACATGAGAGGGGGGGGGGGGGGGGGAGGCTGGCTAGGGACAGAGTAAACAGTGGATGTGCTTCAAATCCCACCTCCCTACTCTCCCTGCTCTACCACTGACAAACACTGCATTGAGAAATACTAAACTGAATTCCACCAATCGGCAGGATGCCTGCAGTCCACACACTGTATATCTACTTGGCCAAGGGACACTTACTGATAGACTGCCTGCAGAGTGATGGGGAGAACAATCAATGACAGGGCCATTGCTTTTTGCATGACATGGCATCTCTATGCAATGCTGTCTAAATCTAGCACACAGATTGCTACCACACTGTAACTCATAAAATGCAAACTAGGTCATGAAACAAATACTTCCCTGACACACTCATAAACACCGTTCAATGTTCCCACGAGTATTTTGGATATGCACACACATGTCTGTTTTACTAAGTGGAAATCCAGGAACGTTGGATCCAACCAAATAACTTTAGGACTGCAACAGCTACAGTGTGTCTTGTAGTTGATAAAGGCTGTATGGCACATTACCAAAAGGGGCAAATACAGCTCTCTCGCTTTATCTGTCTTCATCACTGATTCAAGTACACTATTCTGTGCCCCTCTCTGTGGACACTCAGGCGATGTCCTACCTTGGCAAACGTGGACCCTCGCCCCTCCGACTCGATGGTGATGGTCTTGGTCCTGCGCTGGAGGATCTGGTCGATGTCCTCCTCGCAGAACTTGGCCCCCTCGTCCTCCTCGTCCATGATGGCCCCGTAGGCGCCGCGGCGCAGCAGGTCCTCGATCTCCTTCTTGGAGAGCGGCTGCTGGGTCTGCTGCTGGGCACGCAGGACACAGGAAGTCAATGTCAAAAGGTCAGACTGGGCTTAGGGAGGAGCTTTAACTGACCTGCCTGAAGAGGGGGGTGGCGGGAAAATGACTAATTCTCCTGACATTAACAAACCATCAGGGTCTGATCATCAAAAAAGATGCTACTTCTACAAAATAAGGAGGAGAAAATCAATAGGTGTTGAAATAGAGAAAGATAACTAATGAAGCTAAAAATGCTATTCTATACAGTATGGAACATTTCTGTAAGGAAATGGACATGTAGCCGGTGATTGGCAAGTGAAAGAGCCTTACCCCGCCGCCCAGGCTGTTCTCCCGCCCACTCATGCTCTGCAACACGGCCTTGTCCAATCCCAGCTTGAGACTGGCACGGTCGAACATCTCCCTCTCGTATGAGTTGCGCGTGATGAGCCGGTACACCTTCACCGCCTTGTTCTGGCCAATCCTGTGGCAGCGAGCCTGGGCCTGGACAGAACAAATCACCATATGAGCTCAACGTGCACCACGACTCCAGTCCAAACAACCCCACAGACACTCAAAATGGTGAAGAACATGGAGATCAACCAATCATATGACAACTGTCGGAGGGACGATACTTTGATACTTTTAGTATCATGGGTAGAAGCTGAATATTATTTTGACCTGATCAGGGTTGTTAATGCTTTGCTCCTCTTACAACTGAACCAAACTCTGACTTCAGCACTAACATGGTAAGCAGGCAAAAATGGTGGCTGTTGTTAATATTGTGAGGAACATATGTGTGTTGTGTGAACGCGGTTTCTTTCTGGTCGCTCACCTGTAGGTCATTCTGTGGGTTCCAGTCCGAGTCGAAGATGATGCAGGTGTCGGCAGCGGTCAGGTTGATGCCCAGACCTCCAGCCCTCGTGCACAGCAGGAACACAAATCGGTCCGAGTCCGGCTTGCTGAAGCGGTCGATGGCCGCCTGCCGCAAGTTCCCCCGCACTCTCCCGTCTATCCGCTCATAGAGGTATCTAAGAGACACACACACACACACACGCACACACACACACACACACACACACACACACACACACACACACACACAAAGCGGAGATCAATACCAACTCAACCGAACAGCAAGGATCAGCAAGTCAAGTCCATGTCACTTCATCTCTCTGAAGAACTCAAGTTGCTGAAGATGTATTTTCAGGTGGAGAGGAGACACAAAGGAATTGCTGTCCATTCAGTTTCACTCGTTTACACAGAGGAGGTGCAGTCCCACTACTACCCTGCTCCATCCATCCATTATCTATGCACTTCCCTCTCTCAATTTCCAGTTGCAATTTCACGGTGCATGCTTTAGGCATGACAACTATATAGCACACTGTCAAAGCATTCATTTCCATAAATGCATACAAAGCGCACCTGCATTTTCCCCCATACATTTCCATATTCCTTTTTTATTCTCTCCCATACATACTTTCCCTTCACTTCTCTCCACTCCCTTTCCCAAACCAACAGCGCCAGGTGATTCAGCGATTTCTTTCAGGGAAAGCCTCTATTTTCCTGGACCACAGGGCCTGGCCTAGACTACCCCCCCCTCCCCCCTCCCCCCTCCCCCTGCTCTCCTCCACCATGCACCACCCCCTTCACCATCCCCTTCACCACCACCACTGAACCCCCGCCCACCCCCCCCCAGCTCCCCTGTACACAGTGACCCACTTCCAGCGGCCCCTGGTTCTGGCTGTCTGCTGGGGGAATCCCCAGGGGGTCTGTGCCCTGCTGCTGAACCCTGCCCAGGCCCTGCCTCCACGCCAGCTAGCAAACACACCGCTACAGTAAGCCCCCACTTCACTTCCCTTCACTCAGGCTCCACTCAGGCTCCCGCGCACAGGGCTTGTTTGTGTGCCCAAGCAAGGCTGCAGCACCGGTGAAGGCACCAGAGAAAGGAGGGGGCGGGGAAACGAAAGAAAGAGAAAAAGAGCAAGAACAGGAGCGAGGGAGAGAGAGATAGAAAGAGAGAAAGAGAGACAGAGAGAGAGAGAAAAGAAAGAGAAAAGAGGAGAGAGGAAAGAAAGAGAGAAAGAAAGAAAGAGAAAAAGAGCGAGAACGGGAGGGAGAGAGAGAAGGAGAGAAAGAGGGAGACAGAGAGAGAGAGAAAAGAAAGAGAAAGAAAGCAAGAGAGTGAGAGGTTGAGAGGTTGAGAGAGAGAGAGAGAGAGAGAGGTGCAGGACATGACTGGGTTAAGGAGGAGAACGATGGGATGAGAGGGAGCTAGATAAATAACGTGAGCACAAGTGGAACCTTGTGATGGTAAAATATGCTCTACTTGTCCTTTATTTCACACATATGACGCATTTTGAATGACGTCAAAACTCTGAATGACGTCAGAAACAAACTGCTTGTCTCTCAGATACAAAAATAACTCCGGATCCGTGCTTACTATGCACTGTGAAAAGTCTCAAACACGTATCAAAAAAGAACGGCCAGATCCTGTCACGCCAAGTTCAACCAAATTCCAGCATCTGCGTTCTGAGATGGATCCACAATCTACGATCATTTAGCAGGATGGTGACTGATGTATGGTGACTCTGCCTCCTGTAACATTGTGAAGTACATCGTACCAGTACTTTTGAAATGATGATGCGTGGACACATAGACAGATGACTGTACCCTGACACCCTAATTCCCTCCCTGTTACAATCACTGAGACTGCAATGCATTCCGGCTAACAACAACTGCAGACGGAGTTCTTTTTTGAAAGTGAGCGTGTGCCCCGTTGATGTCTGACCTTCTCTGGATGAGGTAGTCCTCCAGGATGTCCAGGCAGCGCACCATCTGGGAGAAGATGAGGACCTTGTGGCCACCGGCCTTCATCTTGGGTAGCAGCTTGTCGATGAGGACCAGCTTGCCCGCCGACTGGACCATGGCCTGCAGGTGGAAGTCCATGGCGCCGGGGTTGTAGACCTCGCGGAAGTCCTCAAGGATCTTCTCCTCGGCCCCTGAGGATGGGAGAGAGGGATAGAGAGAGAGAGAGAGAGAGAGAGAAAGAGATGTGTTTAAAATCCCTTTATTGAACCATTACATGGGTCAAGGACTCCAAAAAGATTGCACTGTGTGCACCCCCCCCCCCCCCACCAACATACACACAACCCCCTCCCCCCCCCCCCCCCCCACACACACACACACACACACAGCAAGGAAACAACAAGTAAACAACTACATCTCACCAGGTAAAAGATAGACAGACAAAGAGAGACAAAGAGAGATAGAGAGGCATCTGCACACTCACAACCGTGCTACTCTCGATAGCCATTCTCAAAGATTTACAAACTCAACACAATCTTTTCAGCCCATTTTCAGCCAACTTTCAATTCCTTTTTTGTCCTTTTTCTTGACCTCTGTGGAGCCTGGCTGTTTGTTAAGGTCTTGTTCTGACCTACAGTATAGTTACACTTTTGAGCATTTCACAACAGGGCTCTCACAACAACTAAAGAGCTCCCTGTTGAAGAGCTGATACAGCAAGACTGTACTGGGCTACCGGTACACACGAATCCTCACAATCTCACTTGATCCCTGTGACTACTGGAAGTGTTGCCTTGTACCTTTAATGAGGTAGGGGTGGTTACAGCACTTCCTCAGCTCCATCATTGTGTTGACCAGGTTGGGAAGATTGGCTTGGCCGGCACCCTTGGCCAGGAAGGAGAAGTTCTTCTCCAGGATGGCGCGGTAGTACTTCTTCTGGATGTTGGTCAGCTCCACCTCGATGATGGTCTCCTCTTTGGGAGCCAGCTTCTTCTCCACGTCCTCCTTCAGTCGCCTGAGCATCATGGGCTTCAGGATGCCCTGCAGCTTCTGGACCTGAGGATGCACAGATACGTGGACACAGAAACACACACACACACACACACACACACACACACACACACACACAGACAGACAATTAAAAAAAAATATTGGGCCATCTCAGATACACATCACATAAAATATTATTACTGAAGCGGTAGAATTCAAATTCAGACTCGAAAACTGAGTCAGTCATAAAGTACATCTTTCAGTGTATGCAAAACATGACCTAAAATGCGTCAACAAAACATGTTGACCTAATTTGGTTACAAAAGTCTGACACACCATAACCACCATACCACTACTTCTTCCTTATTTGAATGATACTGATACACACACGCACACACACACACACACGCACACACGCACATTTCCTGTGGGGCACATACCTGCTCCTCGGTCTTGAGGTCTCCAAACTCCTGCATGAAAGTGGTCTCCGAGGGGAAGCGCAGGGGCTCCAGGAAGTGCAGCAGGCTGAAGAGCTCCTCCACGGTGTTCTGTAGCGGAGTGCCCGTCAGCAGCACCTTGTGCTCCTACAGAGGGGCACAGTGCCTCGGATTATATATATATATTGTATATTATATATATTATATACATATACATGGCTCTTATTATATATATATATATATATATATATATATATATATATATCTTGAATTTTCCCTTGGGGATCAATAAAGTATCTATCTATCTATCTATCATATATTATATTATAGGCTATGCTAAATAAAGCTGTAGGGTCTATCAGCATACAGTACATCACCATGCTCATGCACCTCAAAGCAATTCATGGGTTTCATCAGATCCCTCTTGCCAGAGGTGTATAAAATCAAGCACCTTGCAGTCTGCATTCATAAACTAGGTGCTTGATTTTATTTGGGACTATATAATGAATAATCACCACACAGTTATTCACTACAGCGCACGACATAGTGAATGAATGAGGGGGTGATCTGAACATAGGACATGTTTTCGTTTCCTCAGCATAATGTCTATCACTTTTGAAAGTTACTGAGGATGTGCCAAGACACTAAAGTTTAAGCAAGTACACACAGGTGGCATGGAAGTATTTTCCCAGTGTTTTGCATGGAGTGTTTTCCCAGCTAACATCAAGTCACACAACATACAAATTAGGTTCATCCTGCTTATGACGTAAAGGTGAAATGGGCTACAGGCTTTGACAAGTCACTGGCATCCATAGTAGTAGAGAGAACTTACCGTAGGCATGCCAAGGGGGTGGGCCTACATTACTCACTAAGCTTAGTCACAAACAGGTATAACACAGGTGAATGCTTGTAACACAGGTCAATGATCGCAACAGAGGCTTCTTACCAGATTCATGAGCTTGAAGCCCTCCAGCAGCTTGCAGTTCTTGTTCTTGAGGCGGTGGGCCTCGTCAATGATGACGCAGCGCCACTCGATGGCGTTGAGCTCCGGGCAGCCGCCTAGGATCATCTCGAAGGTGGTGATGACCGCCTGGAACTTGTACGCCCCTCTGATCGCTCGGCCCTTGAAGAGTCAAGTAAAGCGACGCGTCAGCAAAGCCACGTCAACCTCGGGCAGGAGGCAAGGATGCTGCTACCATAACACTGCACCTCTCAGCAGACCAGCTCTGGGTGTCTGTGGACACTGAGTAAAGCCACTTGAGGTTCCTTAAGGCCAGTTCAAACACAAGATCCGCGACGAGACGAGCTGCAACATTCTAAAAACCGGCAACTTTCTGCAACAATGTGCTCTAAAACTGGGGCGTTCAGACCACTGCAACGACATTAAAACGGCAACAATGCTACCATAACAACAGTATAGGCGTGAGGACAAGATAGACGTTTTCAGCCAACGTCACAATAGCTCCGCGCAAAAGTGTTCTAAAACTCTGCAACTAAGATTTGACATGTTGAATGTTTAGCGACGGCTTGAAACTGCTTGCAACTGCTTGCAAATTTTGATTCACACCGCCGCAACTGCTCTGCGCAACCGTCTCAGACCGTCACGAATCTTCGGTTTGAACTGGCCTTTAGATCTTGGAGTGGACGCTAGCCTCAGTGCTTTTGCAATACGGGTCAAGGACAACTTCAGACAATGCAGCGGTCATGACCGATGCTACTTTGAATACTTTAGCTATTTTCATGAAAGCTGCCCCTGCAACCTTTGCCCTATGAACAGACACTCCTTTGGCTGGTTAAGTCCTGTAAGCAGATTAGTGGATCTCAAAACAAACTAGGTCATTTGACGACCTGTGCTCCTGTAAAAAAAAAAAAAAAAAAAAGGACTGGGACATCAAACCAGAACGCAAACAAACCGTGCATAACTCACAGCGAAGGCCAACTGGAGCAGTGGCTTTTCCCAACGCTTCAGAACAGGTGTCACCAATCACCTTAACAAATGCAGGCACACGGCGGCAACCTTCCTTGTATATTTATTCACTTCCACTGCACACACGCACGCTACATATGTCTGTCTGCATTTGTGCGTCTATGTATACACTTCTATTCTCTACCGCTCGCCCTCCGTTTCCCTCTCCCGCTCCCTCCCTCTCTTCTCCTCTCCAAGATGCTGGGATGATCTAAGCAGTCAGTGGCAGCCCCAGTGGGACATGATGTCATCGTGTGTGTGTGTGTGTGTGTGTGTGTCTGTGTTGTGAGCAGGCCTCTCTGTGCTGCTGCTGCTGCTGTCAGCGCGAATCACAGACAGCCGGCGGCTCAGTCCGTCAACATGCAGGCTGTGCCCCAGGCCCGTCCCAGACATGCGCCGCCACACACACACACCCCAGTGTGTGTACTGTACGTGTGTGTGTGTGTGTGTGTGTGTGTGTGTGTGTGTGTGTGTCTGCACTTATCTATTTACTAACATCTTTTCTTCCT
>NC_085004.1:24628745-24631245 GCF_963854185.1 Sardina pilchardus | reverse complement strand
ACCAAAGCTTCAACAGGGAAAGAGAGCATAGGCTCAACACACACATCTTTCCACACAGCCTTACACAAACACAACCCCCACCCCATTCCACACACACACACGCACGCACACACACACACACACACACACACACACACACACACACACACACACACACACACACACAAACAAAGATGCAGACACCCACCCACACACACATACATACACACAGATGCCCTATTCAGCCGCAAACAAGAGAAATGAGAGTGTATTGGGAAGAAAGACAGAGCCAAATTGGAGTGAAATTGCGTATTATCCTGCGGACAGAGCAGAGAGGGCCCTACCTCTCCAGTGTCCTTGTCCTCACAATAGGACACCTCCAGCACCCGGTCCACCTCCACGTAGTCCGGGTTGAACGGATCCTCCTCCATCTGCCCAACACAAGAGCCAAGAGCACCTATTAGAGCCAGTGGTGGTGGGGGCAATCTGGATACACACAGTGTGTGTATGTGTGTGTGTGTGTATGTGTGTGCGCACATATGTGTATGTGAGAGAGTGAGACGTGTGTGTGTGTGTATGTGAAAGAGTGAGACGTGTGTGTGTGTGTGTGTGTGTGTGTGTGTGTGTGTGTGTGCGGCTGTGCGCGTGCGCGTGTGAGTGTGTATGTGAGAGAGTGAGACGTGTGTGTGTGTGTGTGTGTCTTACGTCTGCGAAGAAGTGTGCTCGCTGCGCCTGCTTTATTTTGAAGCGCTTGATTTTCTGCTGGATCCTCTTATCCTTCTCCAGCTGCTGCTCGGTGGCCCACTCACAATGGAGATAAGAGCTGTGGGGGAGACCAGGGGGGAGGGGGGAGGGGGGGGGAGAGGAGAGTGGTGTGTGTGCGGGAGTGTGTGTAATTGAGACAGGAAGAAAGAGAAAGTTTGAGTGCGCACGTGTGTGTATGTGTGTAAATGTCAGTGTGTGTGTGTGTGTGTGTGTGTGTGTGTGTGTGTGTGTGTGTGAGAGAGAGAGAGAGCCAGAGAGAGAGAGAGAGAGAGAGAGTGAGATGGAGAGTTATGTTTGTGTGTGTGTGTGTGAGCGAGAGCCAGAGACAGAGAGAGAGAGAGTATGTGTATATGTGTATATATGTGTGTGTGTGTGTGTGTGTGAGTGACAGACAGAGAGAGAGAGAGGGGGGGGGGCACAATAATAATAATAATGAGCAACATCAGTCATCAAGCTGCGGTGCTTCATGTGCACTCCACAGAGACCACCTCTGCGTGTTCTTAAAAGCACTCCTCTAAACGTGCTGCTAATGGACTACACACGCACAACACGGCTGCGGCACGAAAAGCTTCACGTCCGACACGTCCCACCCTCAGATCTGAGCTGTGGGAGCCATGTGCCGTGTTCAGCTGACGCTACACTGGCAGCGTTACGAGGAGGAGGAGGACGACGGCAACAACGACGTCGTCTCTCGGGAATAATTAATCAACACGACAGAGAACAAAGATGGCGACTTACTAGTTTTTGTACTTTACAAAGAACTCCTCCACTTCAACCAGCACACCAGGAGAGACCTGTGGAGGAGGCGCAAACAGACAAGAGGAGAGAGAGAGAGAGAGGAGAAATCAGACAGATCAATAAATAATGAGCGACTGTAAGAGAGAGCCATTGAAGCACCAGTGCAGAACGGCTGTGTTTGGTCACGGTGAAGGAAAACAGCGGAGTGAACTAAGGTGCTTGTGGTAGCTTTTTTGGCATGTACCTCGTTCTTGGCAATGCGCGAGGTCATAATTTTGTCGACGACAGCGCCCTCCTCTTCACTTGGGTTCTCCTGTAGGGAAAACACCCGGCATTAGTGTGTTTGATCCACCCCAGTAAGAGTGAATTTAAAACTCTACAGTATTTTTAAAATCTACCAAACACAATCAACAACACTGCAGAACCACAAACTAGGCAAGGAGGGCAGAAGTGGAGAAGAAAAACATCAACACAAAAGAACAAAGTTCATTTCAAAACTGCTCTGATTAACAAGAGAAAAGGGTAATGAAAACTAAAAATTCAAGGCCAATAGAGCAGTAAATTATTACCATCTAGGGGAGCAAGGAAGATTCCAGGGGGGGTATTTTCGGAAATGAGAGAATACACAATGGCAAATCAACTCTGCTGATCATGTCACTTTCATCCACTGCACTTCAAAGTCATTCATTAATGCAGCTTAGACTGTTTTTAAAACATTTAGACTATGCATTGCATATTGTGTTATCATCATCATCATCATATATGTTTATGTGGTTTGTGTGTATTAAGTTACAAAATAGATTTGGTTAACGTATCGTGTGTATTGTTTTGATGGAGGTAAAGTGGGAGAGGTCTGTACCACAAACAGCTGCGCGGCAGGATCTTTGCGTGCTGCAGTGTTGGCCTTCTTGGCTTTGACCACAACCTTAGTCTCCTCGTCAGACACGCGCGCCTCGCCATCCTCCACATACTTCTTCCGCTTTACCTGGCGGTTAGATCTCCGCTTCTACAACACAAC
>NC_085004.1:24498745-24618745 GCF_963854185.1 Sardina pilchardus | reverse complement strand
GAGGCCTGAAGCCTCCTAAAAGAGTTTGCAGAACTTTTAAATTATTTTAAAGAAGGCATTCATATAGGCTAGAAGGCCCTAATTAAAACTGAACGGTGCAATATGTGGGCTAAGCGCATAGTGTATGATAGGTAGGGAAGTGTATGCTCATGATAGATAGTCTTACTCTTTACAGACCTTAGTGAGGAAGAGAAGCTACCTTACACTAAAAAGGGAGGTGCACACTTCTGTAATGGCCAAAACACCCATTCTGCTATTGGCAAAAGGCTAAAATTCTCCTCTTATCCTGTGAACACATTTAGTTCTAGTTGAGACAATTATAGTATTGTTATTTGAAGTGGAGCTATGGCCAAAGCGTTTCTGTGGTTAGTCGAGTCGTACTCTCAACCAGTGCTTGACCATCAATGAGGACTGCATGGCCTGGCGTCGTGTGGTGTTTGTTTGTGCCGCGGTCAAAAGGAATGCCTAGTCTTTGTGTGCGCGCTGGGGCTTTTGGAGGTGAAGGACCTGACCACTGTTTCCCTCTCACGTACCGTTGTGTAATGTGGCGTAGTGTTGTGTAGCGTAGGTAGCACGCTTGCTTATGCATGCACAAGCACACTCTTTCTCTCTCTCACACACATACACACACACACACACACACACACTCACATGCAGATTTTGAGTGCTTTATAGGGCCACCCAAGGATACTTCACTCGTCAACACATTACACACTTACCACCCTTAGAGGACCACACACACGCACACCAAGACAACAACAAGGAACATGGCAAAAACAGGAAGGCGGACGGAAAAAAAAAAGAAAGAAAGAATGAAGAAGGGACAGAGAGAGAGAGAGAGAAAGAAAGAAAGAAAGAAAGAAAGAAAGAAAGAGAAGAGAGAGAGAGAGAGAGAGAGAGAGAGAGAGAGAGAGAGAGAGAGAGAGAGCGACCTTCAGGCCATCCTTGAAGATACAGGGCTGAGCCTAGTGGTCCGAATTTGAAGCCAGACCTTCATTCCCAGAGGCAACGTGCTTTAATAAGCACAATTAAGCTCACTATGGGCCTACATAAAATCTCCCTAAAATAGTGTTTCTACCCTCAGTATCCACTTTCCAAATGTTAAGTCTGGTACACACAAGGCTCTACATTTCATTTTCCACAAATCTTGCAAACAACCAAGATATGTTTGTAATTGAAAATGATAATTTATCATGAATATCTGAAACAATGGGTTCTTTGACATTTATTCTCTGACACCACATTCATTTATAGAACAAGCCTAAGGCATCTATGCAATCAAAACTTCAATGTAATACACACCGAAACTCCAGACATTCCTTAACTGAGAATATAATAGGCAATAAAACATTAGCACCACAGGACTTTCATTTATTAAAAATGACTGTCGAGCTCACAGCAGTCCCACGTTGCTTAGAGGCGATATTCACAATTCATCACAGTAAAATCAGCATTCATGCAGGCACAAGGTATAACTTGACTTCCAATGAGCCGTCTATGAAACGCTACTTGTGCACTACTTGAGTGGCTGGTCGTCCACACAGTGCCTGTCGGGAGGGCGGCCTGTTATAAAGCCCAGCCCAGTCTGTCAGCATCCAGACCACATGTCATTCACACCCGGGATGCTCAGTGCTGCTCTGTTCTACTTTGCGGGCTGCTGGGACCTGGCTGGCCCCGAGCTCACACTGCTGCTGCTGCCTGTCCAGCTCTGCTCCCAATCCCCTGATTTCAGCTCTGGTTCACACAACTCAACATCTTCCAGAACACTCCACACACACACACACACACACACATACACAGAGAGAGAGAGAGAGAGAGAGAGAGAGAGAGAGAGAGAGAGAGAGAGAGAGAGAGATAGGCCCTTTCCGAAACCAGCCCCTAAATCCTAACACTACACACTTCCACTTCGTTTGCGCGTTCACGCGAGGGTCCGCCACATTAAGTATCATCCGAAACGAATTTTGAGTCGAGTGAAGTGCCTAGGGAGAGGGGCTACCACGCCTCCAGGAGCAAGTCAGCATCGATGCTGACTTGAAACGCAGGTGCAACCGTTTTCAAGTGTTCGTGCAGCTCGTGAATCTCCCTGCCAGTTGTTTTTTGGTCCGTATGACGGCATTTACAGACAAAAGCGTGATTTAAGCTACATTGTAACAACTCATGTTCAGTTCTATACTCAGTAAAATGTGCAAGATCGTACAGAAGTAGGCTGTAATATTTGAACACATGTGCAGGTCGCATTTACAGCACTTTTATAATTTGATGTTAAATAAAGCATAAAATGCAACTCCTCACTCATAGTAATGAAAGGAGAGAAGAGGGATGTATATCCTAATACATAGGGGTGTCCAGAACATCTTAATTGGCGATTTAATATATATTGGCTTCATAATTTCTATGAAAAAGAATATGACGTCAACTTCCTTCTCCCTTCAAGCGCATCCGAAATGTAGCGCTGTTTTAACCCCCTAACCCTTCAAATGCGAGTGTTCTCCGCACCCACGAGTGGACTTGAAAAGGAAGTTCACTCGCTAACCGAGTCGAAGTGAGTAGGGATCCGTTTCGGAAAGGGCCAGAGTAAACGTTGCGTCACCACATTCATCCTACTTCCTGTTATGTGGAGTGATGACAGGGAGGGGACAACCAGAGAGATGGGAGGAGAGGTAGAGGGAGGGAGGGAGGGAGGGAGAGAGAGAGGAAGGGAAAGAGAGCCAGGGTAGAATGAGAGGAAATAGAGATGTTACAAGCTCTCTTTTTGATCTCTATGTGTGTATGTGTCTGTCTGTGTTTGTGTGTGTCTGTGTGTGTGTGTGTGTGTGTGTGTGTGTGTGTGTCTGTCTGTGTACATATGTGTATGTGCGCTGCCTAATTGTCAGCAGTTCTGTCCATATAGCAACGCTCATGTATACACAAATTAATAGGGAGGATCTGTAAACATGATGATCACCACCCATTGAGATTTAATTAGCGCCCAACATCAATGTACTGAGCAAACAAGGCCCAGAATTTTCCTTTATTGAGCCACTGATTCCAATCTTTCTATCAGATACGCACACGCACAAGCACACACACTCCCACGCTCTCTCTCGCTCTCCCTCCCTCTCTCTCTCTCTCTCTCTCTCTCTCTCTCCCTTTCTCTTTCTCTTTCTCTTTCTCTTTCACACACACACACACACACACAAACACAAGCAAATACAAAAACACACACACACCCACACAAACACACTAACAAGGCAGAGGAAGCTTTCTCATTGGTCATCTACTGTACTGCTGGCCGCACAAGGTGGTCTCTGCCACAAGTTCTAGTTCATTAACTTTGTCTCAGAGGCTGTGGCAATTAGGGAATCATGACCAATTAATATTTACAAAGCCTACACACTTCCAGGCTCACGCTCGGTGTTGCCTTCTGATAAAAATGCAAGCTTGCGTGGGACTAAGCTGGAATGCTAACACGATTTTTTATCCCCCTCCTTCCTACCTCTGTGGCACCTCCGCAGAATCGGCTTCTACAGTTAATGTACCTTACAGCGCAAGATGCCTTCACATTCTGACATAAACAAAATACAAATAGAAATAAAAGAATAAATTAAAAAAAATGAAAGTGCTGACACACTGCACTGTATCTCAGGAGTAAACGAGGCCTCAGAATGATGCACTTCCGTACATCAAAACGCCTGCTGGTGAGAAGGTCGACAGGAGAGGGGACGCTGGGGGGACGTTGGAGGAACGTTATAAAGGGGACACTCCGCCTCGGAGGCGACTGGCGGCGCGGCGCGGCGCAGCTCTCTCCGGCTGCACTTCACGCCCGAGTTGGCAAACCTGAAGGGAGCACTAGAGCAGACACCGGTTCGATCTGACGCCCGGGTACAACTCCAGACACGCCTGCTTGACAATGCGCTGTAATGAGCCCAGCACACGAGGCGGCAGGAGAATACTGAATATGAGACAGACGGCGGAGGCGGGAGGAGGCGGAAGTCAGATGGGGAGGACGAGAAGGGGGGGGAGTTTGGAATGAGGGAGTGAATGAATGCGGGGCATGCTCAGACACTACTAAACCCAATACGCATTATTCAGGCCGGGACGGTATCTCTAACAGAGTGCAGGTCGTCTGGGCGTAATACGAGATGGGAGTTTACCGGATTTGACGTATACATGTATACACACACAAACAAGAACACACACACACACACACACACACACAGACAGACACACACACACTCTTGCCAATAACCAGAGTGATGGTGACTATGGGTGCTTTAGCTCTTTTTGTAATGCTATTTAAATGAGAAAGAACCAAGCAAGGATTAGCATGGTGACACTGTATGGAGAGATATTTTTCATCCACCCACACCTGCATACACACACACACACACACACACACACACCACCACCACCACCACCACCATTCACCCTGCACGCTGATCCCTGCTTCTCTTGTTTTGCCCGTCTCCAGCCTCTAGTCTACGGCACATACATCATCATTCAGCCATGTGATATGCGATGATTAGATTAGACTAGATTCAACTTTGTTGTCATTGCACAAGTACAAGCACAGAGAGACAACAAAAAGTGTATTAACAGCAACATTATAAAAAAAATCATAAATATGGATATTCAGCATGAACAAGTATTCATGTGAAAGATGATTTGTATAACATACTGTACTATAGTAGTTCAATAAATCTGGGTATTTAGGCTAGTGGGGCATTTAGGTTATTCTAAGTGTGTTCCCTCCCTGACCTGTTTACAATTTGCACTTCAACCTGCAAACCTAATTATTGATCACTGTGACGCAGGCAGTTCACTGCAATCCCTATTCCCTGGTCCCTGCTCACAACACCTCGGGATCCTGTTGTTGCTAAACTTCTGTTTTCTACAAAATGGGGCGCCATTTAACACATGGAAACATGAAATGCTTTATAGCGGTAGCGGCTAAGCTAACAGCTGTGTTTATACGCAAACAAAAGAGATGGAGTTAACAGCGCCTGTGGCAAAGCGCACCCCCTCCCTCCCCCCAAAGCCAGACATTTTGAAACTTAGCACCCAGATTTCACCAAACAACGGGTGCTTCTCACTGAGTTTTATACGTAATTTAGCGTACCAAATAAAACAGCATATGGCGAAGACGCCTTGCGCGCTTATTCAGCAGCCTGATAATCACAGCATGCAGGGCTGGAATGTGAGCTGACAAAAATGTGAAACATCTCGAGAGACAAGAGTATGTGTGTGTGTGTGTGTGTGTGTGTGTGTGTGTGTGTGTGTGTGTGTAGGGGTAACAGAGGAGCGCCCTGCCCCTGATTAGGCTGTAATTCAGCAGGTATGTGAGAGGGAGAGGCCAATGTTCTGTCCTACAGCTCTGCCATCAATAGCAATGACATGCTAGGCTAACACACACACACACACACACACACTGAGCTCTCTGTGACATTCAGTCAGTCCTTCATCTGATCCACCCATCCTCACAGTATTTTTTTCCCCTTACACCTACACCGCAGAGCCCACTTGCCCCTGCCTAAAGTCCCCTTCAATATGTCAAAGTTCACCCTTCATGGCTGGGGGGAGGGGGGTTTCCCCATCTCCGATAAATGATGTGTTTTTTACTCAGTGCCTAGTTGATGTGCCCACTATTCACTTTCTCTTTTTTTTTTCCTCTTATTCTTCTCTCTCCTTCTTCTCTCTGTCCCTCTCTCCTGGCACCCTGGCCTCTGCCTGCCCCTCTGCCTGCCCCTCTGCCCCCTGGTCAGACTGCAAGCTGCCCTCTGGCCCATCGCATTGTGGCTCTGTGCCCTGGTCCAGTCGCCGGCCTGCCCTCTCTCAGGGCCTCTGGGTCAGGGCGATCCCCACTCTCACTCCCTCACTTTTTCCCTTGCACTCTCTCTCATTCTTTCTCTCATTCTTTCTCTCACCTTCCTTCATTTTCTCTCCGCCTCCTTTCCCTGAGGGCTACAGGAGCCCAGGGGGGGACCAATCTCTCTTCACTGTGGATTACCTGTGGAAGTACGCAGTTCAAGTGCAGGGTTATGTATGCATGTGTGCGTGTGTTTGAAAGGCCTGTGAGTATGCACAGGCACACATACACACACCCAGGAAAACAAACAGAAACACACACATACGCACGCACGCACACACACACACACACAGGACAAGCTCAGGCTGAGGTAATGAGTCTTTCAGGAGGTTAGCAGTGCTGCGGCAGGGAGCACACACAGGGAGTGAAGACTGCATTAATATTTCAAGAGAGAAAAGCTGGGCGGTGCACACTTGGGTTCCTGCTATGCCATGAAACCTCCCCTGAGCAACATGAACACCGCTACTGACACACACACATACACACACACACACACACGCACAAAGCGACACAGACAGACACACATACAAAGAAGCACACACACACACGCACACACAAGGCAACACAGACAGACAGACAGACAGACAGACAGACAGACAAACAGACAGACACACACACACACACACACACACACACCTCCCTCTATTTCTCACAAAGAAAGTCCACACACACACACACACAACAGCCTTGCCACTAACCCATAAAGCTCAATGCATCATACATCCAGCCTCCCCTCCCACGTACACACATGCACACACACCCATATACTTGAAACCTCATTTTATTTCAGCCGCGCAGAGGAGGAGCCACGGGTGGAGAGGGAACAGAAACTCATTCACACACAAACACACACACACGCACGCACACACAGTCCCAGCGTCTTCCCAGCCTGCCTAGATGGGATACTTGCAAAACAGCTACCTACAAACCCACACACACACACAAAAACACACACATATACATAGCACACCGTACACCACACACACACACACACACACACACACACACACGCTCTACACTGAGTCCCAGATAACAGTCTAAGCTCTAGGTCACGGCTCTGCACAGGAAGTTCTCAGGCCTGCTCTGGGTAGCATTAGCAATAGCAATAGCATTAGCAAGCAGCTTTGGCTGCCTTCCAAGCACCCTGACCCAGAAGCCCAGCAGCCCAAGGGTCTACCCTTGGGGAAAGGTCTAGCCTGCGACGACAGATGTACTTATTAACGTAATTATTTTTTTCCCTTTCCAACATCAGAAGCATGATTGTTTCACAACCATGATTTATTCAAATCCCGCATTCTTCTGGCTCTTGCATAACAAATACATTTATGACCATATGTGGCCATTGGACGTGGATTTTACCACTTGAGCATCGTGTAAATAATTCCTGACAACATTATTGAGCAAAAGCAGTTAAGAGTGACAGACGGTATAAAATCTCTTGCTTGTCAAGGGACTAAAAATCATCAAGGTTTATTCCACAGGGAGTTGTGTCTATGTTTACTACCATAGACTACCTGTGGCTGTACCGAGTGAGCATGTTGCGTGTTGCTTCCATCTACTCGCTTGCCACGTCTGCTGGATCGCTTGAATAGACGTTATTGTTTGTTTTTCATTTATTGCTGAAGTATTTGGGTCAGTTAGATAGCTAGGCTAATCCAGGAGCGCTTGGCTGACTGACGCAAAGCTGTAGTTTTTCTAGCCTAGTTTTTCACTGCAAGCCAGGCCAAATTCCGCTCATTTTACAACATGGTCTCCGTTGGTCACAGTTTCTATACGATCATATCAGCAGAAAAGGCTGTGGCTACACCAAGTTCCTATCTGACTGAGTTCCACACAGCTTAATTGCCGTCTTTAACGTCAAATCAGAGACAAAGGTCAAGTCGTGTGTCTTGTGTCTGTATAAAAGGAAAACAGCTTCAATTTTCCGCTCTTTGTAGGAGCTGGGCTTATTACAACATCAAACTCCTTTTTTGATCACGCAGGGATCAATTTTACTTCACAGACAAACACTCCCCTTCCCGTTCCACTCCAGCACACCTGTGTGTGTTCACCATCTAGGAAAGTCTCTGAGGTGCGCTTAAACTCGCAAACACATTTTCTGCCACATTTTCATTTACTTTCAAAATTTGAAAGTTTCTTTTTTTTTAATATACAAACATTCCAATTTGTTCAATTGAAACGGCAACCGTTATTTCAGCGTCCATGTGTCTTTACCAAGAACTCCCTACTTAGACCAAATGGCATACACTGCGTTCACATATTGTGCAAGAGGGGCCAAAAGGGTCTGAGTGACACAGAGTTCTGTGCAGAGGGGGAACTCAGGGCTCTGTAAGGAGCCTAATGTCACCAGCTATGGGTGCGTGCATCCACAACTAAGCAGAACACAAGCCTCGGACTGTTTGCATGTGTTCTCAAAACAAACAAACAGAACATTGTCTCGCAAACGTTCGTGTGCCTTTGTGTGCTATTCTGAACGCACCCCTGGTCTCTACACCGCGCTCCATCCACACACACCTCTGGTCTCTACACCGCGCTCCATCCACACACACCTCTGGTCTCTACACTGTGCTCCATCCATTCCACACCCCTCACACACCTCTGGTCTCTATACTGCGCTCCATCCATTCCACACCCCTCACACACCTCTGGTCTCTACACTGTGCTCCATCCATTCCACACCCCTCACACACCTCTGGTCTCTATACTGCGCTCCATCCACACACACCTCTGGTCTCTATACTGCGCTCCATCCACACACACCTCTGGTCTCTATACTGCGCTCCATCCACACACACCTCTGGTCTCTACACTGCACTCCATCCATTCCACACCCCTCACACACCTCTGGTCTCTACACTGCACTCCATCCATTCCACACCCCTCACACACCTCTGGTCTCTATACTGTGCTCCATCCACACACACCTCTGGTCTCTACACTGGGTTCCATCCACACACACCTCTGGTCTCTACACTGTGCTCTATGCTCACTTATCTTGAAAGCCCAACGCCTCAGCTCTCCTTCACACACACCTGCAGCAATGCAGCACATTATACTCCTCTTCGCATAGGGAACTGTGGGGGGTGGGGTGGGGTGGGGCGGGGTGGGATCCATGATGTGTTCCAGCTATTTCCCCGGCATAGATCTTATAAAAAAATCATTTATCATGATGTGCGCGTGCATAGCATCGTCCGCAGGCGTGCAGCCGCCGGCTCGTCTGCTGAATACCAAACAGGGCCGCTCTTTTGTTTGAGCAGGAAGGACTTGGGCTGGAGACGAACCTGACGCTATTCCCACTCCCAAGCCAGCCAGCCAGCCAGCCAGCCTCTACCTGCCTGAGGGCCCAATCAGGGAAGAACTCATATTTCCCCGGCTCTCTCGGCCCCCTCGGGGCCCGCCTAATAACGCTATATCTGCACAGATGCCGGGTAATGTGCTTATAATAACACCGCAGCAAGTCTTCATCTTCTGACTACGGGGCGAAAAAGAAAAACCTGAACGCCTTTTCTTTTTTTTTTTTTTACGCTTTGGTGTGTGTTCTCTGCTCAGGCCTCTGATCGGTCCAGGAGATGACGGGAGTCAAGTCAAGCACTGAGAACAGAACAGCAATATACAGTAGACCTGAGATCCTCAGCAGCACTCTCTAGCAAGAGTTTCAAACTCCATGTGGCTACAGGCTACAGGCTACATGGCAAATCCCAAAAGGTACACAAGTGATCTTCCCCCCGTGGTGGAAATTTCTTTTCCGACTATCAAACCCAGAAAAAGTTTCAACAATTCAACAAGAAACACACACAGATTTTACACTATTCAGTGATCACCAAAACTCCTTTTTCAGCGTTAACACGACTAGACTACAACTCCTTTTTCAGTGTTACATTAGCTACAGTTGAGCGGTGAGACCTGTTGGTATAAGTCCGTGCCTGGGTAAGAGAATTTTCCAAGGACATACGTTACGCAGATATTTGGCCCGAGGCGAGGAAGGGGAGGGAGCAGCCACCTTATCTCTCAACTGTGGAGTGCCTCAGCAGCACAGACCAAAGAATTCAAACAAACAGGACGAGTGCTCAGTGCTGGTAAGCAAAGAAGCACTTAGAATGCTCTGCATACAATCTGCACAATGAGCTTGTTTCACAAGTCCACTAGAATCACCATAGCTGTGCTACTAAGGGAATTCTATTGCAGTTTCATCCATTGTGCTTTATGAGAAGCTACATGCTACAATTCTTCTAGAATCAAGCTTTTGCTTTAAATAATGAGATATGGGGCAACTAGCCTCCAGATTTGCATGTAAAACTGAGATATACGTGATCAAAAACAACTGTAAGAGCTCAGTCACTCCACACTAAACTGGCATTCCTCCACTTTCAAACAGACACTTTACAGGAACAAGCTTACAGGTGTGTCTTTGCTTTTATAGATAATCCAAAAGAGCAGCGAAAGGCTTACACATCTTGCAGTCACAAATGCAACCAACAGTGCACAAATTATCATAACAGCACAGCAACACCACAAGCGCTACCTGTGGAAAAACAAACCAAGATGGCGGTAAACAGCAGTGCTTACCCGATCTTTGCTTTCTGCTTGTTGGGTTTTCCCGACGAGACGATGCGGGCCTTCTTGGAGGCCCTCTCCCTGGTCCGGCCCTTGGCCGAGGCGCCGCGGTGCGGCCGGTGCTCGGACGAGCCGGCAAAGCTGTCGGGGCTCATGACGCGCGGGATGTTCTTCTCGCCGCGCTCGCGCGCCTTGGCGATGGCCTCGGAGATGATCCGGTTGGCCTTCTCCTGCTTGTCGTCCGAGTCCATGGCGGCCTGCTGCTGGGCCAGCAGCTGCTGCTGCTGCCGCTTCTGGGCCCGCCGCTCCGAGGCCGAGGAGTACGAGGACGAAGACGAGGACGAGGAGGACGAGCCGCTCTTCATCTGGGGGCTGAGGACCCGCACCTGACTGCTGGGACCATTAGTGTTCTTGGGGGGCTGCGGAAGAAGAGAGAGAAAGTCGACAGAAACATTAAAAACTGGAGCCGGGCGCCTTTCAATGACACAACTGACAAGATTGAGAAGAGCGTCTCTAGATTATTACAGGCTTCATATCCAACATGGCGGCGTGGGTGTTTACACATCACAACCAGATCCGACCGAGCCTTTCGGGGAGAGAAAATTGCTTCTTGCACTTCAGATTGGATAGGATTAGCATATGGGACACATTTGACAGATTCCCCCCAAAGCTTTGGGAAAAGGGAAGATTAAAAAGCGAGTCACAATGACACAAAGGACACATAACCATCCCTAATTCAAAGCCACCATCAGGGGACTTTCAGAGGACACCCTTCATGGGCTTGTTGCGGAGCCTCATAAAGTGACGTGCTGGGCCGCGATCACATGCAACAGTGCAGTGTGTTTGGGAGGCGGCGGAGCCAAGTGTGTTACAAGCTGCAAGAGGATACACCAGATGATGAAACAGACCGATTACCATCTCGTCTCTCCGGCCCCTCTTCATCACTCTCTTTTGCTCTCTCCTTTTTTTGTGTCCCTTCTATCGCTCTTTTTTATTCAAGGCCGCGAGCCATTGGCAATGCTCATCTGAGGCGAGAAAGTAAATTTAACTGAATAAAAATAAATGTGGAGATGGGACGTGCCTCGGGTCCCTGATATAACACTTCGCCCTCATCTTTTTAGAGCTCTCACACACACACACACACACACACACACACGGACTGTACATACACGTACACAGAGATCTGTATGCCATATCTCCCTCTTTTTCTCACTGTGTGTCTCTCTCTCACACAGACACAGGCACACACACACACACACACTGATCTGTACACCATATCTCTCACTCTCTCTCTCTCACACACACACACACACCAATCTGTGCACCATCTCTCTTTCACACACACACACACACACACACACACAGACAGACACATTGAAAGGTGGACCCTGCGTCTTGGTGGCTCCTGACACTTTTTTCTCTGCGTCAGCTAGAAGGATGCCGAGGCCCAGTCTGAGACGGAGGGAGCCCGCTGGCCAATGACATGAATTATACACACAGCCCTCGCTACGTGATAACATGTGAATTATACATGAACACGCACTGGCTTCCACACAGAAATGACACACACACACACACACACATACACACACACACACACACACATTGACTTAAATAGGCCCTAAGCTTACAGCCCACAAGTCGGTCATAAACAGGCTGGCAGGATCGAAAACGTGGTATGGATACGTAAGCAGGCATGTATGTGTGAGAGAGTTTGTGTGAGAGAGAGAGTGTGTGTGTATGTGTGTGTGTGTGTGTGTGTGTGCGTGCGTATGCGCTCAGGCACAGTTGCCTTCCTGGATGAGAAATAAAAAGGGAATTATCTCGAACCAGAAAACAAAAAGAGGGGGATGGGCGTGCGGAAAGGAGGGAGGGAGGGAGAGAGGGAATAAATAGCAATTCATTTTGAAGATAAACAACAGCAGGCTGTCTCACGTGAGCATGGAGGAGAGTGTGTGCGTGTCTGCGTGTGTGTGTGTATGTGAAGCTCTGCCCGACTTCATTACAGAAAATGATTGGCCTAGACTGGAATGTCCCCACTTTAATCCATTTCATGCCTTCTCAAAAATGGCAGGAAAGAACATGCAAAAAATGACGAGAAAAGAGAATTGAATGGAAAAAAAAGATGCTGAAGAACTGAGAGGAGAGGAAAGGAGAGGAGAGGAGAGAGAGGCAGCGAGATGGGGGTTATGGGGTACAGGGCAATGGGGATAGTGTGTTTGTATGAGAGAGAGTGTGAGAGAGAAAGAGAGAGAGAGAGAGAGAGAGAATGAGATGAGGAAAAATGCAGCAAAGCGAGTGCACTGCAGCTGTGTAATACGTCTATAAATAACTAAAATTACAGGCTGCCAGCACTGCAGTGATTTCAGTCTCTCTGTAACCCCGCTCGAGCTCTCGCTGGCGCTCCCACGGAACACACTCGGACACTACAGAAGCGCAGGGGAGCCAGGAAGAGCCTGTTCCGCGAGCTGCCGGAGCCACACACACACTCCTCAGCACTGTATGTCACATGAGCAGAGTCCATCAGTCACGCACACACACACACACACACACACACATGTACATGTACATATACACTGACAACAAAAACACACACACACACACACGTCGCCTGCTGCACCAGATCATAGTGCCACCAAACCGGGGGGGAGGGGGGTGGAATGAGAGACCAAGAGAGAGCGAAAGAGAAAGAGAGGAGAGAGAGAGAGAGAGAGAGAGAGAGAGAGAGAGAGAGAGAGAGAGAGAGAGAGAGAGAGAGAGGAATGATCAGGCAAGAGGGGGGGAGGGAGAACGGAAGAAAAATCGTCAGGAATGAGAGCGGGGAGGGGGGGAGAGGCAAAAGCCGAGAGTACAGCTTCGCATGCCACCTTAAAGCCTACGCAAATAAAGGGAAAGAAGAGGAGAGGAGGGAAAAAAACACGAGGCAGAGAGCAGGGAGAGGAAAAAAACACAAGCAAAGCGAGCAAACTCAAGATGGCGGCAGTGGTGGCTGCAGCACGAGTGTGTGTGTATATGTATGTGTGTGTGTGTCGGGGGAGGGGGGAGGGAGGGAGCGAGGGAGGGAGGAGGGCTGTTCAGTTCCTGCCGTTTGGGCCCCTCCTCCCTTCCTCTCCCGGCTCTCTCTGCTCAGCGCGGCTCACTTACCCTTCCTCTTGGCCTCTTCACCGTAGACATGGTGTTTTTTTTCTCCTTCCTGTCCTCTCGCTCGCTTTTTTTTGCTCTTCCCCCACTCTCTCTCTCGCTCCCTCCAGCCAGCCGCCTAACAAAAGCCTTGCCCTTTCTCCGTTTTTTTTTTATCTCTCTCTCTCTCTCTCTCGCTCTCTCTCTCGCTCTCTCTCTCTCCAGTCGCTCGCCGTGTGTCTCCCTCCCGCCCTCCCTCTCTCTTTCGTTCTCGCTCTCTTCCGTGAGCGCTCAGTCCGTCCGTTCCCCCCCCTCCCTCCCCCACTCTCGCTCGCTTCTCTCTCTCCCCGTCTCTCTCTCTCTCTCTCTCTCTCTCCCTCTCTTCCTCAGATCGCGGCGGTTAGCGGCTGGTGGCGGCGGCGGCGGCGGTCGGTCTCCTTCACCTCCTCCCCCCGGGCGGCAGCATTGGGAGGGGGGCAGGGGAGGCTGACGTTGAAGGGCAGGAGCTTCGCTCGCTCGCTCGCTCGCTCGCTTCACTGGGAGGCTGGAGATCCGAGGTGCGTGGCACGGCCCGTCCAGGAAGCACGGCGCATGCTGCCTCTCTCTCTCTCTCTCGCTCACTCACACTCACTCTCTCTCTCTCTCTCTCACGCTCACTCTGTCGTTCTCTCGCTTCCTCGCGGGGCAAACAGGCACAGACTCGCTCAGCCACCACTCTCCTCCCTTCTCATTGATTCTCCTTCCCTCAGTCTCTCTCCCTCTCTTCTCGGCCGTTTGTCCGCTACAGCAATCGCTCCCTCTCTCTTTCTCGCTCTCTTAGCGCTCTCTTCCTCATGCGCGTGTTCTTTTTTCACTCGCTCAGTGTGTCCCTCGCTCTCTCTCTCTCCCCTTCTATCGCCTTCGCACCCACTTCTGCTTCCTCTCACATCCCCGGATTGAAAAAGGTAAGGGCAACTACTCCTCTTTTTGTACAGTCACCAAAAAAAGGAAAAGAAAATTGCTTTTGTTGCTGTCGTCGTTTTTCCTCTTTGCCCGTGTTTTTCCCTTCTTTTCCACTTGTTTTTCTCTTCAGCCTCTTCCCTGGTTCCCCTCCCCTCTCCCTGGCGCGTGTGGCGGCGGGCTCGAGGCACGGGCGGAGTGGTGGAAAATGAAAGCACAAAGCAGCAAAATGCATCAGCATGAATATTAGAGATGTCGTTAAAATCCGGACTCGTTTTTCTCTCTCTCTCTCTCTCTCTTTTGCTCGCTCACTCACTCACTCGCTCGCTCGCTCGCGCTCTCTCTCTTGGTCGCTCGCCCATACTCTCTCTCTCTCTTTGTGAGGAAGCAGGCCAGCAGATGGTGCTAGCAGTTATTACATTAACTTTCACAACTTAACCCCACATGTTCTGGATTTCTCCGCGCTCAGCGCACATTTTATTTGCCCACGTTCGCACTGGCCCTTTTATTCTCCTCCTGTGCATTTTTCTCTGTGTCAAAACATCACACCAAATAAATGAGCAATTAAAGAAACAAATTCCCGATTGCCTCTTTTTTTTTTATTACCATTATAAGCCTTCTCCTGTATCCAACGCTCAGTCTCAGAGACAGCGATAATAACACTACTAACCGAGCAGACGCTAGGCGGTGATGCAGGACAGGACAGGATAGGATGGGACGGGGCAGGGCAGGGCAGGGGGAGGCACACACACACACACACACACACACACACACACACAGAGGGGGTGTCAGACTGAGCCGCCTGATGGGGTTGCTGGCAGATAGAGGGCAGGCTCCTGGGTCTGGTGAGGACAGCAGCGCCACCACCACCACCACCACCACCACCACCACCGACACCATCAACACCATCTCCACCACCGGCCACACGGCAGCACTGAAGGGACAGCCAGAGAGGGAGCAAGAGAGCCGAGAGAGAGAGGAGAGGGAGGAAGGGGGGGAGGTAAATAGAGAAGGATAAACAGAGGGAGGGGGATGAAGCGGAGGAGAGAGAGAGAGAGAGAGAAGGACAAGCGAGATAGAGAGGAGGAATAGAGAGAGAGAGAGAGAGAGAGAGAGAGAGAGAGAGAGAGAGAGAGAGAGAGAAGGACAAGCGAGATAGAGAGGAGGAATAGAGAGGGAGAGAGGAGGAACGCCGGCAGCCTAACCCTCTAACACACTGGGTGGAAGT
The DNA here is from genome assembly GCF_963854185.1 of Sardina pilchardus. Lineage (NCBI taxonomy): Eukaryota > Metazoa > Chordata > Actinopteri > Clupeiformes > Clupeidae > Sardina > Sardina pilchardus. Next base: position 24,603,059 of record NC_085004.1, on the reverse strand, counting down.
GTGAAAGTTGCCAGAGCGTGTTTCCAGGAAGCAGCACACGCCGAGCGGAACAGACGAGGAGAAGTGTCAGGGGTGTGTGTGTGTGTATGTGAGAGAGAGAGAGTGTGTGTGAATGTGTGGAAGAGGGGAGCGTCTGTGGTGTGTGTGTGTGTGTGTATGTGGGGGGGTGTGTGGGTGAAAGGGGGCCTCCCGTCCTGCCAGAACGTGACGCAAGGGACATGTGTACCCAATGGCACATGGCGTAGGGGGTACACCAAACATCCCCCACACACTCTTACAAACAAACACACAAACACACACATACAAAAAAAAACACCAATCCATACCACTGAAGAGTGAAAGGAGGTTTTTACAACGCGGCCTTTCCCCAAAAGTACAAGAGAAATCATTTCCACTGAATTGACTGACTGTCGATCAGCAACGCAGTCTGGTAAAAGTAACCACAAGAAGCTTTCCACTCCACTGTGGGAACTTAAAGTCACACACCTCACACACAGCACGCCTTTGATGACATCTAGCAGGATTGTCCTTTGACAAGTTCAGTCATAGTAATCACATTTTTGTGGTCCAGATTTCCATTTTCACTCATCAAACACACAACGCCAGAATGACTTGAGAAATGGAAAAGTACTGTGCAGAAAGAGCCATCAAAAAGACATTAGCGCATGGAGCCCATATGAGGGGACTATAAGCAGTCCTCTGCTGCCTCAGACTGTGCGTGTGTGTGTGTGCGCGCGAGTGTGTGTGTGTAGACAGGCAGGCAGGGGGTGCGATAAGGGGCCTGTCTTCAGTGCAACACAACACTGGGCACAGTGACACCAACTCTGCTGCCCCCCCCCCCCTCTCGTCCTCCTCCTCCTCCTCCTCCTCCTCCTCCTCCTGCCCCCCCTGCTCCCCAGGCCCCAGTCCGTCCCTGCACACATGGCCCTGAGCCCACCAGCAGGAACACAAGGCAGCGCAGCCTGGACCGGATTCCACTGTATCAGCCAAAACACACACACAGCTGAAGAATCCTCCCTGGTCTGACAACACACACACACACACACACATACATACACACACAACCTCCTCCCCAATCCCCCCCAATAAACATACACCTCTCTACACCCCCACACACACATGCAACACTGGGACCAGCCAAAACACACACACACACACACCCCAGAGTAACGGATCCAGCCTAGGGAACAGGCAGAGCAGGCAGGGTGTCAGACTGTGTGTTGGGTAATGAGCAGTTATCAGGGCACAGAGCGAGCGCTTCAACAGCAGTCGCAGGAAACCAGAGCTTTACCACACGGTCCCTTAAGAATTTGTCCCGTCTTGGCTGTCGGTCTGTCTGTCTGTCTGTCTGTCTGTCTGTCTGTCAGTCTGTCTGCTTATATGTTTCCTGATTCATGTGTGTTGTTTGTTCAACTTGCTACAAAGCCCTGTTGCATGATCGCTGTCGAGCTACAACAGGCCTTGGAGTTTGGACTGAGTCTAAGTGTGTGTGTGTGTGTACATTTATGTGTGTGTGTGTGTGTGTGTGTGTGTGTGTGTGTGTGTGTGTGTGTCTCTCAGAGAAAGACTGATAACACACATGCCAGCACAGGGCACTTTGGTGGCACTACCACTTCCCCCCCGCGCAGTGGGCTTCTATTCCGAGTGCCACGCTCAGCCGGGCATGGGAGCTGAGGCGGAGTGCACCGCCTCAGTCCGACATGTTAACACAACAGCACACTGACGACGCAACTAAGCCACCAGCAAAGCTCCACACCACACTGGCTTAATCAAACCGCCTCATTTCACTGCACACAAACATGGCCCAGATGAAGGGGACTGGACTGGACTGCTGTGTGTGTGTGAACTAGCCTGGCCATCGCCTGGCTGCAACTTGCTTGGCCCTCTTCTGTGTTGGAGTGATCGGGGGGGAGGGTGCAAAAGTGCGGTGTACAGGGTGGAAATATATAGCATTCAGCATGGAACGTGAGGAGTAGGTTAGGAGAGGCTATCATAGCACTGACGTAAACCCTGCCCTTCAAAACAAACAAACACACCAACACACACAAACACCGACACACACAAACACTGACACACACAAACACACACACACACACACAGCTCAGAGACTGAAATAGCAGGTCTTGTAATCTGGCCAGTACAGAGAGAGCTGACCTGGTGCAGGTGAGGCGCGAGCACTCGTGCACACGTCTGTGTGTGTGTGTGTGCGTGTGTGCTTGTGTGTGTGTGTGTGTGTGTGTGTGTGTGTGTGCGTGTGTAAATGCCAGCGGCTCTGCACTGCCGCAGGAGCGGCTGATCTGCCTCTGTGCTTCTCACACAGCAAATCTCACTGAGCCCAGCTCACCCAGCGAGAGCAACAGGAGAGGGAGACATGTGTATTATGTATGTATGCATGAGTCTGTGTGTGTGTGTGTGTGTTTGTGTTTGTGTGTGTGTGTGTTTGTGTTTGTGTGTGTGCGTGCGTGCGTGTCTCTCTCTCTCTCAATGCATGTGTGAGTGTGTGTGTGTGTGTGACTGTGTGTGTGAGTGACTGTGTGCGTGCGTATGTGTGTGTGTGTGTCTCTCTCTCTCTCTATGTATGTGTGAGTGTGTGTGTGTCTCTCTCTATGTGTGTGTGTGTGTGTGTGTGTTTGAGGCTGGATGTTTGAGTGTCTCTGGACTGTTTGTGCTGCCGGAGGGAGGGAGGGGGAGGAGGAAAAAACATGTGCAGCCAACAGGCACATGCAGGAGTGGTCACATGGCGCAGCGAGCCGGCCCGGGCGCCGTGGCAACCCAACGGTTAATATTATGCAAATACCCTGCCTGAGCTGAGCCCTGCTACGGGGAGTGGCTTCCCTCACAAAGGGAGGGAGATGGAGGGACAGAGGGAGGGAGAGGGAGGGAGAGAGAGAGGGAGGGAGAGGGAGGGAGAGAGAGAGGGCGAGAGTGAGAGAGAGAGAGCGCGAGAGAGCGCGCGCGAGAAATAGAGAGAGCGCACGCGAGAGAGAGCGAGAGAGAGAGAGTGCAAGAGAGAGAGAGTGAGAGAGAGAGAGAGCAAGAGAGAGAGCATAAGAAGGGGGGGAAAGTTATGAGATGTAGTGTAAAAAAGATGAGGATGAAGATGTCGATAGAGGGAGCAAGAATGGGGGAGAGAGAGGTAGGGAGAGGAAAGGAGGAGAAAGAGACAGTGAGACGAGGCGCAAGCGATACAAGAGAAACAGGCAGATAAAAAGAGGGAGAGAGGGAAATAGTCTCATGCAAGAAAAGGAACAAGAAAGCAGATAAAGAGCAGGAGGGGGTAAAAGAGATTGAGAGAGAGAGAGATGGAAACAGAGAGAGATAGAGGGGGATGGAGGGATGGAGAGAGAGAGATAAGAGATGGAGAGACAGGTAGAGGGATGCGAGGAGGAGTGAGCGAGAGGAGATGATGGGGGTTGGTGGTTCTGAGGCAGAGCTAGATAATACGTCTCCGTCACATCATGGCTCCGTGCTATCACCTCACCAATGAGGATGCATCTGAGGGGGGCTGGTCTCCACTACAGTGTGTACGTGTGTGCTTGTGTGTGTGTGTGTGTGTGTGTGTCTGCGTGTGTGCCTGCGTGTGTGCTTGCGTGTGTGCTTGTGTGCGTATACATGTGTGCCTGTGTGTGTGCTTGTGTGCGTTTGTGCTTGTGCGTGCGTGCGTGTGTTTCTCAGTATGGGAGAAAACACCTGTGGGCTTGCAGGGAGAGGCTGCCGGGAGGGGGCATAGTTCCAGACACTCAGGGAAAACAACCCCTGTACTCACTGTCAACATCTCTGTCTCTCTCTCGCTCAAACACACACACACACACCACATGTCTAACCTACACCCACACACACTTGCCTCTGCTCCTTATGCATCTTAACCACACAATAAAACATAGTTCACACAAAGCCTTCACAAACATCTGTCTGAGAGTCACACACACACAATGACTGTTCTCTGCACAAACAAACAAAATCATGCCATTCTTTCTGTCTCCCTCTTCCTCACTCCTTCTCTCTCGCTCTCATACAGATACACACACACACACATACACACACACACAGGTAGTTCTCATAATAAATATACCAACTCAACTCCTACAGAATTTCTCAAACAAAAACTCCCACTCTCCCACACACTATCCCACTAGATACCTTCCAAAGATGCGGTCACACAAACACACACACACATCCACCCACTTGATGGCATACACAATGAACTCTCCAGCCCAGTGATCCAAGCGCCTGCTGAACCCTCACAGCCAACTCACTTCACAGCTCTGATTTACATCAGAGCCAGTCCAACGGGGACCGACTGCTCGTGTTCCGCCGGCCAATCGCGCCGTGCTCCTTCAAAGGGGAGCCAATCCCTGCCCTCCGTTGGCCCTCGCCAGCCAATCAGAGGGCAGCTGGTCTCCTCAGAGTGAGAGAAGTCATCCATACCCAACAGCTAGTCACCGCATCCTGATTCATATTGCAGCTGCTGCTCCACAGTGGTTATTATCGAAAAGTGCTGCTGCTGCTGCTGCTGCTGCTGCTGCTGCTGCTCTATAAACGCGTGTGTGTTTGTGGGGGGAACGCAGCGTACCTCAACACAGGAAACAAACACAAAAGACAGCGGGGAGAGGGGGGGGGGAGGAGGAGGGAGGAGGAGGAGGGAGGGCGGGCACATCTGCCTCAGCCTAAATCAAAAGACTGTGCGTGTACAAAAACACGTCGGCATACGCGCACAAACGCGTTTGATGTCTGATATGAGGTGTGTTGGATTACACAGAGGAAGACCCTCCCTATCTTTTGTGTGTCAATGCGTGGCGTTGAAAGGAATCTCCGACCCTTTATTCGTGCACGAGGGTCTCGCTCACCACCTGGAAGATATGGTGGCCAGTCTGCTCCAATCAATCAATCAAACAGAACGGGAAAGACTCGGAACAGGTGGATACATCCCTGATAATGTGTCAGGACAGTCAGTCACGAATCTGAGGTCAAATGAAAACAGGGCCAATCATTCCATAGCCTATATGAAGTCATCACTGCTGACAGCTATACACTTAATTACTTTTCAGGCAGAATTCAAGTAGAATTCCATTGATCAGACGCATAGCAAAAAGAGCAAGTGTTTTCTTCCTGGGGTTGCCTCTATACACACACACACACACACACACACACACACACACACAGGGTTCCCTGACACGCCCAGAGAACAAACAACTAGGACTGCCTGCAATGAACCCACAATGTGAACCTGTTAGCCTAAACGGCATGCGAGTGCCACCAAACATGACCCCTCGAGCCCCCTGCTGTTCCCCTCAAAGTGCCCCCCGTCCAGCCCCGGCTCGCCCTCCCCTCCCCTCCCCTCCCCTCCCCCAGCTCATCCCACCCCCTGGAAAAGCAAATGAGCGCTGATGCATCGTGGTGCTGGGCCAGCCTTTAGCGAGCGGAGCGCACACACACCCAGCTAAAGTGTGTCACATGCCGCGCCGCTAATAATAGTGGTGCAGGAGCAGCGCTGTTAGCGCCACAGACACTCACCTTGGCCCACCATAACCAGACCCAAACCTGTGTCCTGGTTAATAGAATATAGATTATACTGTCAGCGGTGGGGAGATGGCAGGGGGGATGAGTGTGTGTGTGTGTGTGTGTGTGTGTGTGTGTGTGTGTGTGTGTGTGTGTGTGTGTGTGTGTGTGTGTGTGTGTGTGTGTGTGTGTATGTGTGTGTGTGTGTGTGTATATGGGGGAGGGGGGGGGGGCTCTAATTAGAGTCGAGACGCCCGGACAATTTAAAGTTCCACTGGAAGAGGGAGGGGAGAGAGAGAGAAGGAGAGAGAGAGGGAGAAGGGGAGAGAGGAGAGGGAGAGGAGAGAGGAAGGGAGGAGGGCTTGATAAATGAAAGGGGACATGATGCGCAGCAATACTTCCTGAACCCATTAAATAGAGCATCAGGCAGTAATGATCCTTATAACCACTGCTAGGTGGCACACGGCAAGAGCACACAAACAAACTCAAACGTGTAGACGTGTACTTAAACACACACACCCACACACACACAAACACATAAAAACAAACAAATTATACGATTTGTCACACACACACATATCTAGACTGTTCCAAGCTCCACATCGAGCGGCCATTTAAAACCTACAGTGTGAAGGCCAAAGAACTAGAGGTGGCTTCTGAAAGCCTGGAAGGTGCCCCAATGGGGCATATTAATCAAGTACTAAAAATGTGGCTGTAAAATTAATCGATTTTAAATCAAAATTGCTATTTGAACTAAAGCAATTAGCCAATCGTAAAGGCTGCGAGTCATCGTGCAGCATGCAACTCGGTCCCATTGGTTAATATTGCTAATTGTCACATCTATGATTTTTTCAATCATGTTAACCTCCTAGTGTGAGACTCACCTAACAAGAGTGCTAGGCTTCTCATACACTAGACATGCTCAGGAAAGATGCTGAGGTGGCCCTACTAAAAGCTATATTTGGAATATTGAACTGAAGCTTGACTCAAAAATTACATGGCAAATCAAACTGCAATCCCAATATCTTGTCAGAAAAAAACGTAATTAGATATTTTCCCCAAATCATGCCCCAACTAAAAACACGTCTCACAGACCGGCGTAATTCATGACCAACATATGTCTAGTGAGTATAGACAGAATGGGTGGGGACATTTACAAGTAAAATGTCTGAACTTTTGTTTATCCAATGACTTGCGCTCAAAGTAGCAGTCTTGATTTGAATGGTGCTCATCTAGTTGTGGGAAGGTTGGGAGAAGGTTTCCGAAGGATGAGCGGCCGAGAGGCCCAGCAGATGTCATATCACCACAATCCACCCCATAATTTCATCCAGATCCCCAGCACCTCTGGCCAAGTCATCTTGGCAAAGGATACTGATATGCAAAACATAGCCACAGCCGGTGTCACGTTCAAACGGAAACTGAACGGTAAACTGCCACCAAGGACCTACCCACGACATTCCACTGGGGTTGATTGGAAAATTCAAGAGAATAATATATTTTTTAAAAAAACCTGCATGTCTAATGTAACTACAAATGAACCTTCAGAAAGACGGAAGAAATACTTTTGAGGCCATACGTTTATTTGCAGGGCTACAAAATTGTACCACAAACAAATAACGCAGGTATTCCACAAAAAAGGGCGCATAACTAAACACTGTTAAACAAAGAAGTCTAATCTAACACAAATAGTGGAGTTCATACTCCCTTTAGTAAGCTGCACATACATAATGTTCTACAGAACACCTCTAGCCCTAGGCCTAACCAGAAGAGCACACACATAATATCATGCACGCACACATGCGCGCGCACACACACACACACACACACACACACACACACACACACACACACACACACACACACACACACACACACACACACACACACACACACACACACACACACACACACACACACACACACACACACACACACACACACACACACACACACACACACACACACACACACACACACACGGCAATGTCATCATAAAAAAGGAAGAATGTCAGCCACTGTGGCCATGTAATTCATACACTTCTTTAAGACTTTATTTTCTGAGGTTTGTCCTTGAACATAAATGACTTTCCTCTCGTGACACCTGGGAATGCAAGGTGCCGATCATAGTGTTGTTGGAGTGTAAAGCAATGATAAAGAAAAGAGATGGACTTGAGGTGACTGCTGACTTGACTTCTATGGTGTGAGAATTCCTGAGGACTTCCTGAGTGCAGGATTCCATTTACTTAATATATCGGCAGGGGAAGATGATCATAGCGCTAATTTGCAGGAGAAAGAGTGAAACTAGGGGCGAAAACAAAAACTATAGATTCATGGATCATATTTTTTTTTTTTTGCAGTTGGTTTTTGAAATTAAACCACTTAAACCATTCACGTTAAGTCAATGCTGTTCCCAAAAACTGAAAGAGGACTGCGCAGACCAAATATTAAAAGGGTTTTTGGTGTGAAGATGCTTTTTTGAGAAGTTGTTAGGCAGCTGAGTTGTTAGGTAGGCAGAAAGCCCATATGCCTTCTCACCTGCTGAAAATGGAAAATGGTTTTCAAGCCTCTGGTAAATTTTAATTTCTTTTGGGTCTAATTAGTGCTTATCTGTCAACTCCCACACGAAAATGATAATGCCCTTATCCATCCTTCATGTTGTCAAACAGCCTAAGTTATAGTGCCAGAAAAGTGTGTCAGTAAAAACAAATTACATCTCCTCACACCCGATGGGTAACAGTAACACTATGTGGAACTTGAAGAAATATATGGGAGCAATGGGACTAATAGAAAATATTATAGGAATCCTGTAGGATTAACTGAAACAATTTTAGAAATGTAGTATTTTCATAAAATGTCAGTTAGGAGTGTACACAAAGTTACATGAATATTACACTACTCCATTTGAACATGGGGTGTGTGTGTGTGGGGGGGGGGCACTTCTACATAGGATTCAAGTTCAACCTCATCCCTATCAATATCAAATCAGAATCAAGGTGTTCACTTTTGAATTGGATTCTGATCACATTATGGCATCTCTGCCAATACCCAGCCCTGACATCAGTTATTTATAATGAGCACCATCTGAGCATTTATGATTGTAGATCAATTCATTTGGGAATAGGGATGACAAGTTTTTATGCAAATCTTTTTCATTTTATTTGGGATTATAAACTGAAAAATCCAAGCAAGAAAAGAGCTGGTCGGTATAATTCATGACTCCAGTATGGAGAAATAGAAGAGCTTTACAAAAATTACAGATAGTTTTTATCAGTGAACAGCAGTGTTAGTGTGTTCACAATTCACATGACCTGACAGAGACAGCTGCATCCTGGCTATTAAAAAAAAAAAAAAACATTCTAGTAGAGCAGCAGAATTGTTGTTGAACAGGAAGCTAAGGGGAATTAGCCTTAGGAGAGGTTCTTATGATGTGGTCAGTTATACTGGTCCACATATTACCATGCAACCTGTCTATATACCTGTACATACAGTATAAGCTATGTATATTGAAGCATGGGTTATAGCCTATTTGGACATTTTCACACTGAAAGAAAATCATTTCAGTCATTGATTTACTCAATACGGAGATGTTTACACAAACGTAGGAGAAATCTCACACTAGGAAGGACTCGATCTCTTCATAACTCCCTCACTTAAGAGACCTAGCACACTTCCAAAACGGGCCTCTATGTGGGCCTCCAAGCCGGGGGATATTTATAGGCCTTAGCTATAAAGATTTCCATCCAGGGCCACACAGCTCACAGACTGCTACGCTAATTCTGCGCGCCACTGCAACGTGCTATTAATGAACGCGGTTTGATTATCACTAACAGAAGAGTAGCAGCACTGGGACATTCTCCAGCATTCCCCAAACACCGCACCAATAAGTAAGTAAGTAAAGGGAGTAAGAGAGAGCAAGAGAGAGTGTGATAGAGAGAGAGAGAGAGAGAGAAAGAGAGAGAGCGAGAGAAGAGAGAGAGAGAGAGAGAGAGAGAGATGGGGAGGTGCAGGAGGAAAAGAGGTCTTCCACTTAAGCTACTTTTCCCCCCTCTAACGGGAGTGTTTTAGCTCCCGAGCGCTGGGTGAGTGGCTAATTGCCAGCCTTTATTTAATTAATGGCAGCAGCACTAGCGCTCGGTGGCCTTTTCCTCCCCATCTCAGAGAGCGCTGGTGGGCCCAGTGAGAGCGTGCAGCATGGCTAACCCAGACAAATTGGCTGGGCATTTTCCCCTCGCTGGCCACCACTGCCACCCGTGCACACAGGCGTGGAAGAGAGAAGGAGAAGAGGAGAGATAGAGAGAGAAAGGGATAGAGAGAGAGTGGGAGGGTGGGGTGGGTGGGGGAGGGGTGTCTGCGGTGAACATGGAGCCTCTCTGCCACCATGAGCTTGAGGATGTGACAAGACGGGAGGAGAGTGTGAGAGAAGGAGCGAGAGGAGCGAGAGGAGCGAGAGGAGCAAGAGGACCGGGAGGGCTGCTGCTGCCGCCGCCCGCTCCACTCCCTGCACCTGCCTGTGTGCCTGAGTGGGGAGGAGTGGGGAGTGACCGGAAGCAGCCTTAAGGAGCACCGGGCCGCCCTGGTTCAGATATGTTTAGTGACGTTGTGTAAGAGCGTGTGGGTGGTGGAGGCTTAGGTTCAGGTTCACCCTCCAGGTCAGGATAGGTGTTAGCGCCACGACTGAACCAAGCTACTTGAGGTAGCTGCACCACAGGAGGCTGCGTGTACGGTAGGTGGAGTCTTAAGGCCTTGAGTATGTTTGCTAGTAGTATAGAGAGCACACAGAGACCGCTGAGGACAGCTATTATACTTTCTATTTGGAGTCCGTCCATTTGCTGTTGTTCGTGCCCTTGTGGTATTGTGGCCGCGCGGTCGCCAAAAAAAAAACTGGATGGTAAACAAATGTCCGCACGCTACACCCACTGAATTTACATCGCTCCGTCACCCCGGGGCCGGCGGGCGATGGCGGACACGCTGGGGACACTCAAAAGCGCGGCCCTGGCCTGAGGGAGCATCATCTGGGAGAGAGAGAGTGAGAGACTCCAGTCGGAGGGGCGCAGTGCCAGGTTTCCAGATGGCACTGCAGCACGCATGGCAGCGTAGCTGGAGGAGAAACGGAAATGGAGACGGAGGGAGAGAAACGGGAGATAAAGAGATGGATGGGTTGGAAAAGACGCCGAGCCAGCCAGCCAGCCAGCCATGCAGTGAGGTAGAGACGACATGTAGGCTTACCACAGATGGAAAGAGATGAGCAGCCTGTAGAACCACTCTTTCACTCTCACGCCTGCCCACACAAACACACACACACACACAACACACACAACCAGACATACACACAACACACAACACACACACACACACACCACACACACACACAGACAGACAGACATACACAAAAAAAGCACAGACAGACAGACACATAGACATACACACACACACACAAATCATTTCTCTTAACCAGCCATCTGATAAATGGCTAGCCTGGGGCTCTGATCACACCCTACCTGAGGAACAACAACAGACACATCATTACACCGAAGCACGGAAACACCAGGAACCGTCGCACTGCACTTCTGGGTTCAAAGCTTGACCTACAGTACCTGCTCCACTAGTCCAACCAATGACTTCTGACTTCTGAGGAAGCCATTCAACATTCTAGTCAGCACATGTTAACACTCAGCCAAATGCTAACAATCAAATAAATCAATATTTACAAAAAAACAAAAAAAAAACAGCTTTAGGCATGGCAATGAATTGGGGTGTCCATTTGAGAAATGTGTTTTTTCTATATCAGAGAAGACATGAGGGGGAAAAAATAAGGGAAAGGCTGTGTGAAAGCATGACTAAGGCAACGGAGAGAGAGAGAGAGAAAGAGAGAGAGAGAAACTAGAGAAAAGAGATAGAGTAGGACGCAGACAAACAGAGCCAGACAGAGAGAGAGATAGAGTAACCACAATCGAGCACAAGGCAGAAGCATGGAGGAAGGGAGGAGGAGAAAGAGAGGATGAGAAGAGAGAGAGAGAGAGAGAGAGAGAGAGAGAGAGAAAGAGAGGGAGAGAGACAGGAAGAGAGAGGGGGGTTGTCTGTGTTGGCTACTGTGCGGCTGAGGTCAGAGCTGAAGCCCACATCAGATCAGGGGGCGTCTGAGCGAGGGTGATGGGGTGATGGGGTGGGGGGGGGTGGGGGGGGGCACAGCAGGGAGCTTACTTCTAGACCTTTACCATTCGTTCATTATTTAGGTCAGAGAGAGGAAGAGGGGAGAGAAGGAAAGAGAGCGAGAGACAGACAGAGGAAGGGAGATGGAGGAAGGGGAGAGAGACAGAGAGAGAGAGAGAGAGAGAGAGAGAGAGAGAGAGAGAAAGAGAGAGACATAGAGAGAGAGAGAGAGAGATGAGATGCATCGGGCAGACAGCAGCAGCATAAGAGCAAACTAGACAGAAACAGACACACAAATAGAAACAGGAACACACACACACACACTTGCAGACCAGACACACACACACACAACAAAATGCAAAACTCATTGGAGCCCAGAGGGGTGGAGTCAGGTAAAGTCAGGGAAAAAGAGAGAGGGAGATAATGAGAGAGAGGGAGAGCAAGAGAGACAGAGGAAGAGAGAGAGAAAGAGAGAGAAAGAGAGAGAGAGAGAGAGAGAGAGCATGTCAGTTTTTTTCTGCTCTAATTTTCACTTCCTCTCTCTCAGAGACAAGAGACAGGTAGGATGGCTCTTCAGGGTACTGAGGCATCACAGATAGTGACGATTCATCTACCACCCTCTCGCTCTGTCTGTATCCCCATCCCCCGCCCCCACACCAACGCACACACACACGCACACCCACACCCACACCCACACGCAGAAAATCATGCGGGCAGGCATGCGCACACACGCACACATACACGCACGCACGCACATCCCTGCGAGGCAATTCTGAATGGAAATTCAGTCTCACAACAGAATTGGAAAGGAGCGGATGTATTATCAACACCTCCATCACCAAATAGGTGGCAAATCCAGCTCACGGCGCCTCTACAACAACAGGCGCTATCTGCACCTACACACTCGCACACACACAACACGAGAGCACTATCTTGCACGTACACACTCATAGTTTCAGATCGTGGGTCTGAGTGGAGAGGGGGGGTGGGGAGAGTGGAGCACTTTGAAGTCAAACCACAGTGTGGTGAAAGTGTGATGCCTGGTGCAACGCTGAGCACAGAGGAGGAGCGTGCGTGCAGGACACTGATTCAGCTCAAGTGCAATAGGAAATGCATGACATGCGTGTAGCGTGTGTGTGTGTGTGTGTGTGTGTGTGTGTGTGTGTGTGTGTGTGTGTGTGTGTGTGTGTGTGTGTGTGTGTGTGTGTGTGTGCAGATGTGACATCCCCCTTGCAGACTTAAATTGCTTCATATCGAGACCTGGGGTCTTACTTCCACTAACCTACTAATGGACAGAGCCAAAGCTGCTGGTGGGTCTTATGTCTCTTCTCTCTCACACACACACACACACACACACACACACACATCCATGACATGAATATGAGTCAGACACTCCCCTCTTCCAGGCTTCTGCCCCCACCTACTGAACTACTGACCACTGACCAGACAGAGTGGCTGACCCATAGGTGACCTTTACAGCTTCACACCAGAGGAGAAGTGTGGGGTGCAAAATCACATGCATGCAAACACACACACACACACACACACACACACACACAAAAAAACCACACACACTACTATGCACACACAAAAGAAACACACACACACAAACACACGCACAGAGGCGTATAAAAGAAACACACACACACACACACACACACACACACACACACACACACACACACACACACACACACACTTCCCCCAGCAATCCTTACAATGGCCCTCCACACAGAGCCGTGTGTGAGATGCTAATGACAGGGTAAACAGAGGAGGCCTGGACCGCAGTCAGCTGCAGGGGAGACAGCAAGCGGCTCGGCAGCTCCACTAAACACATAAAGACGGGGTGGGGGGGGGGGGGGGGATTGGGGGGGGCAGAGACTGGGACTGGGACTGCGCCTTCTCTGCTCAATGCAACACTATAAGAGTCAGTCCGCCACTCACACTCACACACACACACACACACACACTCATACACACACTCGGCTCGGCCCAAGCCTCCCAGATCACCATAACATAATGGAGACACTGTATGTGTGAGCGAGTGAGTGAGTGAGTGAGTGTGTGTGTGTCTGTGTGCGTGTGTATGAGAGAGAGAGAGAGAGAGAGCGAGAGAGAGAGGGGGGAGAAATTAAAAATCATATGACTCCAACTTCCAACCTGATTGAATTAGCAGGGCCTATGCGTGTTTCCATAAAATGCTCAAAAAGTAGCCAGGCCTAAGAAGGCAAGCCTCCATTTTGTGCTTGCATAAAAAAGGAGAAAGAGAGAGGGTAAAACATTAACGCGGCTGGGCTGGGGAGAACGGAAAGTTCTCAGAGCAGCATTTACTTGATTCGTGGAGGGTTTTAATTATGGCTGGTGTTGCGCGGCAGAGGGTGAACTTTATCCCCACCGCACAGTGCAGCCGAGCGAGCAAGCCCTGTCCCTCTCTCCTTGCTCCATTCCTGTGTGTGTGTGTGTGTGTGTGTGTGTGTGTCTGTGTCTGTGTGTCTGTGTGTGTGGGTGGGTGGGAGGGGGGAAAGGTTGTGAAATGGGACGTTTTCTTTCTGTAAATAAACCCCAGGCCACCACCACCACCGCCGCCGCCACCACCACAGTTGTCACACTGGGGGAGCCATGGAAACGGGCAAGCTCCACGACTCCCGCAGCGTCACCTGAGAAACTCACTCGGCCAGTCCCCAACAGCCAGGTAGGGAGGTGGGGGGGGGGGGTCATACAGCGAGGGACAGCGGCCAACGGTCATCTCCACACACACAAAGGGGGGGGAAAAAAGAGAGAAATAGATATCCTTGAAAACTAAACATTTACGACACTCACGACAATGGAACACGTTCACAATCCTCAGGCACGCCAGCATATACATACACGCGACTACTAAACACAACAACGAAGCAATCTTACGACATGTTGAGTGAGTCACGGAAACTTCCTTCCCCTGCCTGTAATTTTCCCCTCACCCCATAAATAAAGACACGAGAGGACCAGTGCACTGGACACTGGGAAGTGTGTGTGCATGTGTATGTGTGTGTGTGTGTGTGTGTGTGTGTGTGTGCGCGTGTGTGTGTGTGTGGAGCTAGGAGAGGTCACACTGAGGCAACACTGAAAAAGCCTGCCATTCCAGTTACACATGGTCCCTCACCCCCCCCTCCACCCACCCGCCTCCATTAGTGCTTAACCGGCTGGCTAACCCATACACACACTCGCGCACTCTTCCCGACACACACAGATAGACCGATCCCTTTCGGTCGGACCAACCTCAACCAAAAAAAGTTCATCCCCACGTGAAAACCCAGATAGTGGAGAGAGGGAAGAGAAGAGAGGAGGGGTGGAAGAGGAAAAGGGGGGGAAAAAAAGAGAAAAGGCTTTTGATTCCGACCTACTGTGCAGTTGGGCCTGGCGGCATTCCCACATGCTCCTCGCAGTCCAAATCCAAGTAGAACCTAATCCCTCCCCTCTCCCGCTGGGCCTGCTCCCGCCCCTTCCGCTCTACCTCACACACACACACACACACTTAACAAGTACCGCCTGCTTCACAAGAGAAAAAAAAAAGAAAAAAAGAAAAAAAACACAGCACTTCCTGTTCACCTTTGACCCTCCTTGCTAAGTCCCACCCACCGCCCTACTCTGCCTTGCCCTGTAGACAGGCACAGGCACAGACAGAGAGACAGTCAGACAGGCAGACAGGCAGTCAGACAGGCAGGCAGGCAGGCAGGCAGGCAGGCAGGCAGGCAGGCAGGCAGGCAGGCAGGCAGGCAGGCAGGCAGGCAGGCAGGCAGGCAGGCAGGCAGGCAGGCAGGCAGGCAGGCAGGCAGACAGACAGACAGACGGCTAGGCAGGAAGGCAGACAGACAAACACAGGCATGCAGGGCAAGGCACGCAGGGCAGGCGCAGGAGCCATCTGCCTGAGGCAGAGATCGAGATCGACAGAGCCGGTTGGCTGGTTGGTCGCTGCCTCTCTGTCGTGGCTCACACTTGCACTTGACACACATACGCACAACGCACACAAACACACACACACACACACACACACACACACACACACACTTTCGCTCATAGTGAAAAGGGTTCCCACAGGCAGGGGTGTGTGGGGGCGGCTGTGGGAGTGTGTGTGTGTGTGTGTGTGTGTGTGTGTGTGTGTGTGATTGTGTGCATGTTGGGGGGTGTGGGGGGGGGGATTAGGGTTGAGGGTGGGGGCTGGTGTTTGAGTGACAGGGTGTCATGTGTCAGGGCCGCTTGAGGCTCCGCCTGGCTGAGGGAGTTATATAAACCTCGCAGAGGGAAGGTCAGGAAACAACAAAGCCAGCGATTCAGCAGGGGCCCGTCACACACACACACACACACACACACACACAGAGAGACACTACGGTACGCACACAGACACTCACCGCATACACACAAACACACAGAGCACTCTCTCGCTCGCTCATACACACTCGCGCTCTCTCTCTCTCTCTCCGCTTCACAGATGTGAGCGGGGGAGGGAGCAAAAAGTAGATCTGAGCCACTGAAGCAGAAAGGAGGCACCTGCATCTCTCTCTCTCTCTCTCTCTCCCTCTCTCTCACACACACACACACACACACACACACATACACACACACACACACAGAAAGACAGAGAGAGCCAACCACTGCAGCCACACTTGTGAAATCTCATATTACTACCAAGGGAAAGAAATTACTGAGCAGAGTAACATATTCCCAGCGCATGGGAAAGAAAAAAAGAAAAAAAAGTCACAAGCGTCATCAGCATGCACCTGCCACAAGACACCTCTACTACTGAGGGCTAATCTCACTGAGGAACAATGCAGAGAGACAATACAGAAATAAACCACCTCACAACCAAACCCCCCTTTTTTTAAGCCTCTGCACCTCTTTTAGAAATGGTCCAATAGAGGAGAAATGAGCCCCAGCCGCTGGTGGGCCAGGAGTGGGTGCTGTGCCTGCCGTGGTCAGTTCAGCTCACTGATGACTGGTGGTGTGGGGGCAGGAGCAGAGCACTGGCTCTGGATCAGTGTGGGAGATGGCTTCCTCCACCTCCACCATCACCATCACTGCCTTCTCCAACACCACCACCTCCTCCTCCTCCTCCTCCTCCTCCACCTCCCCCTCCTCCTCCTCCTCCTCCTCCTCCTCCGCCTCCTCCTGGCGTGTGCTGTGGTGACTGCACAGGAAGCTTTTACACTGGCGAGGTGGGAGGGGAGGGGAAGGGAAGGGGTGAGTGTGTGTGTGTGTGTGTGTGTGTGTGTGCGTGCGTGTGTGTGTGCGCGCGCGTGTGTGTGTGTGTGTGTGTGTGTGTGTGTGTGCGCGTGTGTGTGTGCGTGTGTGTGTGTGCTTTCTCCCCGGAGTGTCTTTTAGAAGGCTGAGTGGGAAACATGGAGAGGAGAGCGAGTGCTCAGCAGCCTGGGGGAGGAGAAGAGAGGTGGGAGGAGGGAGCGAGGGATAGAGAGGGAGAGAGGAGAGCAGCCCATTCATCACAAGCTCTGTGGGGGGTTCAGAGCTGTGGGCATCCAGAGAGGGTGTGTGTGTGTGTGTGTGTGTGTGTGTGTGTGTGTGTGTGTGTGTGTGTGTGTGTGTGTGTGTGTGTGTGTGTGTGTGTGTGTGTGTGTGTGTGTGTGTGTGTGTGTGTGTGTGTGTGTGTGTGTGTGTGCGCGCATGTGTAAGCGAGGGTGAGGGAGAGAAAACAAGGTTGAGTATGAGCATACATGCTTGTGCGCCTGTGTATAAAAGCATGTGTGTTTTTCTGTGTTTTCTGTGTGTTTAAAATGCAAGAGACACTGAAAGAGTATGTGTTCAGAGTAGTGCATGCGTGTGTGTGTTTGTGTGTGTGTGCGCGCGCGTGTGTGTGTATATGCATTTATTTGTCTGAATGGGAATGAGAGAGACAGGGAAAAAAAAGAGAAAGGCAGAAAGACAGAGAGCGTAAGTGTTTGCTGGGGGTGGTGGTGCTCTGTAGCCTCCATGTTGCTGAACATCCAGCGGCCACACTGCCAGAAACAAAGCCCCACTGTTGCTCTGGGGGGGGTTGTGCTGATGGTGGATGGAGGGAGGCAGGGGCTGAAAGTGTGTGTGTGTGAGTGAGAGAGAGAGGGAGAGAGAGCGAGAGAGAGGGAGAGGGAGAGAGAGGGAGAGTGTGTGTGTGTGTGTGTGTGTGTGTGTGTGTGTGTGTGTGTGTGTGTGTGTGTGTGTGTGTGTGTGTGTGTGTTTGTGGTGGGGGGGGCAGGCTCTCTCTTTCCTCTGCCTATGTCACGGCCAAGCACAACCTCATGATGTGTGCCACCGGCCTGGCCTGAGCTCGTGGGCTCACACCAGTATGCCATTGCGACACCAGATTACACAAAAAAACCCATTCCACTGGGCCTGAACACGCACACACACACACACAAACACACACACACGCGTTCTGTGAATGGCCAGAGTGGCTCAGTGTGGACGTGTGAGCGCGTGCATGTCAGTGGACGGGATAATGACACTGCACTGTTCCGAGGGTGAGCCCCCCCCCCCCCCCCCCCCCCCCACTGATGGATTTTCCAATATCACGCCCAAATGTACTATAACTCCATAATGAGTAGCTTGTGCCAGAGCTGTCAGTCAGCGCTGAAATGATACTTATTAGCGCTGAGGTATGAGCCACTGGTGGCAGTAAATCCACCGAGAGTCTCTCCCTCTCTCCCTCTGTCCCTCTCTCCCGCTCTCTCTCGCCCGGCTCCTCCGAGGAGGCTGAACACAAACTAATCACAGAGCTGCTAAATGACCCCTTTTTACCACAGAGATATTGAGCCACAGGGACAGTTTTATTTTCGATAATAAAGAGAGAATTTCATGACATTTCCAGTCAAAAAAAAAATAACTGAGTGTGTGTTTCTAACTCAACTGTTGAGTATCTAAGTGCTAGATAAATCTCCCCCTCAACTACTGGAGCTCACATTAGTCAAATAATCCCATCTCTGAGAGGCTTGGGAGAAAGAGCACTGGCGGCAACACACTGACAGTTTGTACCCACCCCTGTTGGCATATCTACTACACTTATTTCACCGTTGTTCATTCCGCTAATCAGATCACACACACAATCATATCCGCCAATCAGATCACACAACTGAACATCTTCCCTAGAGAATCTACACCTAGCAGTCAGTCAAGTCTCTAGCCAAGTGTGTGTTTGTACACTGACTGATGTCTACATCTCAAGAACTGGTGCGTAGCGGTAGTTGGAGTGACCCTTCCACCATCACCACAGGAAGCGTAAATGAGAGTAACGTAGCGTACTAGCGTTCACACTGTCCACGTCCGTCAACGGATCTCATTGACTTTGCTCCGCTGCCTCCCTCAAAAAAGTTGAGAAATGTTCAACTTTTCAGGCAGCGACGGACCAGTCAGCCAATCAGATAGCGTGTATGCAAATATACATACGGCAGACAGGCATTCCGAGATCCGTCGACGGACGTGGACAGTGTGAACGCGGTGTAAGGCAGGTATCCTCCAGTGTGCTATGCACTATCAGCACTGCTATCACAGGGCAGCAGTGATGCCTTCAGGTGTTGGTGGGACATTCTAAAATCAGAACTACACATCATATGCGCCTTCTTCATAAGAGCATCACTGATACTTGTTTAGGCAATTATTAGATATTCCGTATAAATTCCTCTTTAGCAACGGAGAAGGTTATGATCGACTACAGAAAGGAAGTCTACAAGCTAGGTTATTGATTTCATTTCCATTCATAATATCAATAATGTCGATATCTGAACCGATATCACAGGAACCAATTTTAATATGAATGCCAATATAAATGTACCAGGACTTTGGCTTATAGGTCCCACTTTACTTACCACAAATATACTCCATTTTAAGTTGGCCTATTCATGGGTTTCATCAGGTCCCTTTCCACAAGTGTATTAATCAAGCACCATGCAGTCTGCATTCATAATCTGGTGCTTGATTTTATACACCTGCAGAAAGGAATCTGATGAAACCCATGAATAGTTAGGCACTATATTAAAGTGTTAAATATGTAAAGCATATCAATCTATTACTATTGTTATAAAACTATTATATTATTGCTACAGCTGGCAGACTTGTCTGCTTAAATAAGCACAGTAAGACAAATATCAGATGCATTAAAAACAAAAACTATTATTCAAAGCTGGATTCAAAACTAAATATTAACCATCATGTAAGGACAGATGGCCTATATTTTCATAGTTCTGAATTTAGTGTCAACAGCCAGCCAATCAGTTAACACATAGCTTCAGCTTGATGTCGTTATCAGTTGTGACTCATGTCTAATCATCAAATCCATCAGCCAGCTGAAACATTTAAAGACACTGTTTAAAAAAAAAATACTAACCTAACCTAAAAAATCAGAGCTACTGATTTCTGACAGCCAGAAAGGCTATTAGGTTGGTCTGTCGATGACACCATGCTGTGCGCAGTTCGTGACAGTCATCTTTGCCCACAGACATTTCAGCTGTTGCCAATGTAACCAATGAACTAATTTCATACATGGATTTTATAGTAGTAATTGATTATTTTTGTTGTGCTATATAAATAAGACTTACTTACTTACTTTCTCTTCCACTGAAAGTGCTGAACCTGATATTTATAATTTAGGCTTCAATATTTGTACACTTCTTCATTAGCCCAGACACCCTGCCTAGAAACCAGAAAAAGATTATCCAAGGACTAATAGAAAAGCATAATGAACTTTTTTTCTTTTCTTTTTGCATGTGTATCGAAATCACACATCTTTAGGCCTTATTCTTGCTCCCTGAAACACCACATAAGCAGCACCGCATACATCATCAGTGTGCCACGGCCAAATGCTAGGAGCTCACAATATGGGGGTGCCAGTGTGCAATCACTCTGACTGGACAAAAAACAACAGAAGACTAGGCTAATGAGAAAGATTAAAGCGTGACCAACCAGAACATGACAATTAAGCTTATGATGATTAGGTTATCACCTGAAATTAAGTACCACCAGTCAATCAGCGCATCCCTAAATTAACCATTCAGTATCAAACCTCAGGAATTTGCTTCGCAGAATCCTGTCTGCGCATCCTAATTGACTGCAACCCTGACAGTGAATGCTAATTGCCTAATTGATGTCAAAAGGCCATTTTGGGCAGACATGTTGATTCGAATACCAACACGCCACCATGTCACGGCAGGGCATGTTGGTGCCAGGTTTAGGCTACTTGAAGTTTCACTTCCTGTGCAAGAACAAAACATCAGGTACTTTTAAAGCACGTATATGCGCTTTACATGCAACAACTAACGTGCCACAACGTAATTTTCAATGTCACGGTCCATGTCATTCACAAACCTGTTGATCCCTTCTGCCTGTGATAATAAACACATAAATGACCATCTAATCCCCATTCTAACAGGTGCACATCAACTCTCTTTTGGAAAAATCTGTTTCCTCCACGCCAGACTAAACGGGACATTCCACAAAAGGAAAGGCCCACGCTAGAAATCGATGCCGTTGGAAAACGGCTCTGTGCGGAATCTTTATCGTCGGGGGCGAAGGGAGGGGGGGGGGGGTTGGGGGACAAGATTCCAGCCCCCTTTTGTTGGCGACGGTAAATCCTCCATTAGCTGCAAAGAGAGAGAGAGAGAGAGAGAGAGAGAAAGAGAGAGAGAGAGAGCAGTGGAGGACACAAAGCCTCTGCCAGCCGCCGTGATTGGCACACAGCGCATCTGCTGGCTTTCCACAGCCCAGTGCACATGAATGGCGCAGTCTGCCCTTCAGCAGCTATGCCGCTGCCACTGCTGCTGCTCCTGTGCTCTGGGTGCTGACACAGACGAGGGGGGGGGGGGGAGGGGGGATGGGGGTGTTGGGGGGGGTTTGGGCGGGGGGGCTGACAGCTTACAGCCAGCCACTGGTGCCACATTTTCATTTTAACTAAGGGTCTGTGGAAAAGGACCAAAAAGACCCCCCACCCCGCCCGCCCGCCTGCCTCGAATGAAAAGGAACAGGTGGATATATACGGGACGAGGGAGCAACACATAACGGACGCGCGCCGAGTGTGTTTACCTCATCTGCCATTCTACTTTGTTCCTCACTGTGGAGCAGAGACGGCGGTGGGAAGCGGCAGCCGGATTCAGAGGACAAACACACACAAATCACTCTGAGCTCCGCTCCCGAGGCCCGGTGGCGTTAGAGCAGGGGCTGGCTGGCTGGCTGGCTGGCCCCCGAGCAGCTCGTCTGAGGGCTGCTGATTATCAGTGTCAACGCCAGCACTGCAGTGTGTGCTACATGCTCAAATGTGTGTGTCTGTGTAGTCTGTGTGTGGGTGTGTGTGTGTGTGTGTAGATGTGTGGTGCGTGCGTGTGTGTGTGTATGTGTGTGTGTGATTGGCAGTGCATGCTTCTGCTTGATTTAGCGCTGTAGGCTGGGGCGCTGAGTGGGAGGCTTGCCACCAGGGTTGCCGTGGTGGAGAAGGCAACAGGCCCGAGTCCACTTCAGAGCAGACCCCTACTGGCCCTTATTATAACGTCTCCTCCTCTCACTTAGCCTCTGTCACTATCTTTATCCCGTCCTACACACACACACACACACACACACACACAGAAGAACACACAGGAACACAAATACACATAGCAGCCACACAAACAAGGACACTCTCACACACACGTACAGGGACACAAATACACACACACACACAGGACAGCAGCCACCCCCATAGTGCAGCCGAGTCAGTCACAAGGAGCTCAGTCTCTCCTCCCTGGCCTGACCCACATCTTGTTATAGCCTTAAGTACGCTTACGCTTTAAGTCCTGCAGACACTGCTGCCACTCCTAATCAGGCAGTACCTGCAGGCCTGAGCAGGGCCAGGAAAGGCTGAATCATTATCATTTAATGGAGCCTACCCCCACTCCTCTCCTCTCCTCTCCTCCCTCCTGTCTTTCTACACCTCCTTCCCTGC
Organism: Sardina pilchardus; assembly: GCF_963854185.1. Classification (NCBI taxonomy): domain Eukaryota; kingdom Metazoa; phylum Chordata; class Actinopteri; order Clupeiformes; family Clupeidae; genus Sardina; species Sardina pilchardus. Next base: position 24,580,480 of record NC_085004.1, on the reverse strand, counting down.
TCCACAGGCCCCGTGGTAACGCTCGTTAGCTCCTCCGCGCAGTGTGCTCCCCCCCTCCCTCCTCCGCCTTGCTCGGGGGAAATGGTTAAACATTACACCCCTGTCTGCCGGCTACACTAGCCCCACGGAGGAGCGCGCGCCCGGAGCGCTCGGCGGCCCGACGTCACGGCCGAGTTTCCGCTGCTCCGCGGGGGTGGGAGAGCGAGAGACCTCTGACACAGCAACTGCAGCGCCGCCGAGCTGAGCCGAGCCAGAGAGAGAGAGAGAGAGAGAGAGAGAGAGAGAGAGAGAGAGAGAGAGAGAGAGAGAGAGAGAGAGAGAGAGAGAGAGAGAGAGAGAGAGAGAGAGAGAGAGAGAGCAGCGAAGCCACGCGCGCCAACTAGTCAGCGACCACCATGTTGAGTAAATTATTGCAGCAGATAAAGGACAAGTCCAGGGGCACGACCACGACCACGGCACGGCGGCCAAAAAAATGAGTCTTTCCAGCTCTGATACACAGAGTAAACAGTCCACGGACACCAGCGCAGCTTGTGGATTTTCACAGGAGCTCAGCTCTTCAACTCTCAAACTAGATGAATGAATGCACACGGAGGCTCGAGGCATACGAAGGCAGCTTGCAACACACACAAGTTGTAGCTAAATCCGCCATCGCAATATATTTTTAGACCTTAAACCAGAAAAGAGCAGCTTTACACCACACTGGCTCCATTGCTGAGGAGATGTAGAGCCATATTGAATCATTTATTTACCTCAGTTTTAAGCAACATCCAATTCCTCCAAAAAATCTCATTAATAAAATAAAATAAAAATACTAAATAAATAAAAAGCAAAATGAAAACGCTAACCCAAATGATGAGACACTTATCAGAGGACCCGTGGCCTACCTGAATCTCATAGTGAACGGAGAGCGACTCCTCTTCTTCCTCCTCCTCTTCGGCGTCTCCCTCACCCTGGCTTCCGTTAGCCCAGGAGCAATTGGAGTCCTCGTGCTGGCTCAGGGCGACCTCCAACTGAGGCAGGAAGTCGTCCTCATCCAGGAGGTCGGGGGCCTCGAGCCCCTCAAAGCCCCCACCCTGAGGCTCAGGCAGCAGGTGCTTCTCCATGGCCTGGTACCCCCCGTTGGTGCTGCCGCCACTGCCACCGGTGCTGGAGCCGGAGCCGGAGCTGGTGGCAGTGGGTGGAGGCATGCTCATCTGGCAGCTCCGTTGCTGTGAAGGGGGGAACTGGCTCTCCGCGGTGGCAGAGAAGGAGTTGGCAGTGTCGGGGAACATGTCGGATGTGCTGTATGCAGGTTTGGCGTGCTGCATGGAACGGGAGAAGGGACACTGCTCCCCGGACTGGCTAGCTGCCGCCTGAAGCCTTTGTTGTTGCTGCTGTTGCTGTTGATGATGATGGGGATGCTGTTGTTGTTGTTGTTGTTGTTGTTGTTGTTGTTGTTGTTGTTGCTGCTGCTGTGGGTGAGGCTGTGGCTGACTCAACCCAGGCGCCGACGAGAACGGACAGCTGCCACCGCTCAGGAGGTCGGGCACAGGATGCGCCGACGCTCCGCGAGCAGAGGAGGTCGTCGTCATGGAAACCGCTGCCGAGGACAGAGGCTGGCTTGTCACGCTCATCCCCACCGGCTGTCGGGGGAAGGAGTACTGCGAGGGGGGATAGCCGGCCACCGCCGACGTGCTGACCGAGCAGGAAGACAGGCCGTGAGGCATGGGCGACGACTGCATGGAGTAGGCCAGGCCGGGATCCTCCGACCCCAGGCCCGGGTAGGACTGCACCTGCTGGGGCACCGGGTAGGCGCCCTGCTGACGCTGCGGCGGCTGCTGCTGTGCCGGCGGGGCCGAGCCCATGGGGTTGGAGGCGTCCATGTACGGCTTGGACTGGGGCGAGGCGCTGGGGACCACGCCGCAGTGGAAGGGGCTGCCGCCGGCGTTGAGGGCGCCGTGGCGGCTCTGCTGCTGCTGCTGCTGCTGCGGTGGTGGCGGCTGCTGCTGCTGCTGGTTCTGTGCCATGGTGCCCTGGTAGTAGGAGGCGAAGTTGTGGTGCTCCTGGAAGGGCTTGCCGCGCTGGTGCATGGCCTGGGGGTTCATCTGCTGGTGAGGAGGCTGGTGCTGGTTCATGAGCTGATGATGTCCATGCTGTTGCTGCGGCGTTTGCTGACATGGATGTTGGTGTTGACGTTGGTGCTGTTGTTGTTGTTGTTGCTGCTGCTGCTGCTGCTGCTGCTGCTGCTGCTGGGACAGTGGGTGGTACGAGTTTCTATTTTGGTCGTGGTTTCCCCACATGGGGCTGCTGTTCGGGAAGAGTCCGTTGGCCTGAGGCGGCTGGCCCATGGGCGTACCTTGAAACTGGGGCTGCTGCTGAGCCATGAAGCCACCACCGTTGCCCTCAGCACCGGAGTAGGGCTGAGCCATAGAGCCCTGGGTCTTCATGGAGTCAAAATGCCCCATCTGTGGTGCGTAGGCCAGGCCCTGCTGGGAGGAAGCGGCGGGGCCGGGCGTCGGCATCATACCCATGTGCTTCCCCGCTCCCAGCGGGTCCACCTGTAGAGGCTCAAACTCGGGGCCGAGGTTGAGGTCGTCCACCAGAGAGGGCCCTGCATTAAACCCATCGTCCGTTAGCCCTTCCAAGCCGCCCCCGAAGAGGTTGGGATCGTCGAAGAAGTCCATGATGGGATCGGTCATGGCGCGGGACCACCGTTTGTCCCACCAGTCCAGACACTAAGGCTGGACTCCTAGTTTCTATGTGGCGCTAAGAGAAGATCTCACAGGCTGCTGAACCGCTGAATGCCCATCACAGAAGAGTCCTACAGAGAAGGAGAGTGAGTGAGTGTGTGAGTTCCAAGGAATACAATCACAACTTGCTTTATCAAATTTTTACATGAATATAAAAAAAATGAATGAATTCTTCATGTTATGAACAAAGTCATCATTAAGGTATCAATAATCTAAGTCATTGGGAGTATTTTTGGAATATTTCATGTATGTTGTATGCAACAAAAATATTTGGTCTAAACCAAAAAGGAGTACGATACTGCTGAGTTCTATATCATTGACTAGCCTATAGTTCCAACATAGTCCAGGGATACAGACTTATCTATCAACATAAAACAGACATCCTTGAATCACAATCATTTTTTGTATGTGCAGTGTTGACAACGGTTTGTGACTATTTACATAGTCTACATCTTGCGGAACAAATGTTTGTTTCTGTCTTCAGAGTTGTAGGTGAAACTGTGTTCAGTTAATTCCCTGATCAAGCACCTAAACACACTTGCTATGAATTTTAACTCGAGAGCTGCAAAGGGATGACTTTGGCCAAGTCCTTCTTTTGTTGTATACGACAGCTTCATCAGTGGCCAACCTGTGTAAACTGGGACCTCAGCTCAAGAGTTCAACAGCTGAAGGATGTTCTGTGCCAGCCAGATCCAAAAACAGGTGTGTCACATTCACTTCAAAGCACTCATCTCCCTCCCTCTCTCTCTCTCTCTCTCTCTCTCTCACACACACCCACACACACACCCACACACACTCTCTCTCTCTCTCGGTCTCTCTTTCTCTCTCTCACACACACTCCAACCTAGCCATGTCATCTTTGTGTCTGCCACCCGGTGTCTGTGTGTGAAGACTCGGGCAGCTGATGCAACACCACTAGTCAGGAAGACTGTCTGTTCAGACCACAAACCCAACAACAGAGGATGACAGAAAACTGAGGCCAGTCACGACCTGCTGACTCACCACTTTCAAACAGACACGAGTCGTTCACACACAGACACACACACACAGGCAGACTAGAGTATTAACAACCATTATTAAATGGCAACTTCCCCTGATTTAAGTCTATGGGTCTCCCTAACTCATGTGCGTGATGTGCTTACTCCAAAGAATCAGATGAGGTTCTCCAAAACAAGAGTCAAATGGATTGGCTTGGTTGTCATCAGTTGTTCACAAATGACAGGTAGGCTACTGATTATCATTACTCTACAGGGGATAAAATTACACAGAAGTTTGCTGTGTCTACAAATAAAAAAAACTCTATCAATACAATATTATCTCTAACAAAGGCATTAGTCCAACAGATACCTCAATCATCACAATCAAGACTATTTCAACTGTACAAGTAACCACTACTACCGCTAGCATAAAGTTAAGCCAAATATCAAGCTCCACAGGATTCTGACGGCATCTCCTCAGCAACACTGCGTAAACTTTTCTGTCACATCTGGACAAAGGGGACGCTTTTGATTCCAGGGTCTTGGCCTGGGATCTGTTCCTGTCATTGAACTTGTGGTCCCGGCAGCCAAAGGCATTCTTTAGCAACACTGGCCCGCAGATGAAGGCAGGTTGTGATAAGAGAATTCCCATCCCAGCCACTTGGCAGTCCTCCACAGTTACTGGTGAGAGGCAAAGTATAATCCCCCCCACACCCACACACCTACACACACACACACACACTCCTGCTTGCACTGCACTGCACGCACACAGACACCCACAAAAACACACACACAGACACACACGAACCAAACAACCTCACTGAATTTGCTCTTTGGTTTCTTTTAAATGGTTAGAACTGATGTCCTTCGCACTTGACCAGGGGTTGTTTCAGAGCACAAGGTGTTCTTTGCAAATCCCCAATATCTGGGGCCTCCCCCTCACTCAAAACTAACTTCTGGAATACCTCCTCAGAGCTAGCAGATCCCATGTGGGCATGACAACACGCAGCATAGTTGAAATACCGACTTCCTGCTGTTTCAGTTGATGTGCCCCTGGCCTCAAAATGTGAAACTCCTTGGCCATTACACATGTGTGTTACCACAATGTAAGTCCTAGTGTATAACATCCACCACAAAACTGAGTTGAAAGTGAACAGGAGGAGGGCTAAAGTGGTGACTCAAAAAGGGATAGAGCTGTGAGCTGTGTGCTTGCTTTGCAGCAGGTTGGCTGGCGTCTGGGATGAATCCCTAATTTACAAATGGAAATTAGGCGAAAATATGTCAGCCAATAGGTATTTAAGGCCCCTTATATATTGCATGCAATGTGTTTTTGTTGTTGCTGTTGCGAAAATGGTCAAACAAATGTAGCCTGTCACAAATATTTTTTACAAAAAAAGAAGAAAGAAAAGGGTGCATGGGGATGATTAAAGGGGTCAAACATTTCACTACGATAAATAAAACAGTAAAAACTCAAATAATGCAGCCTATGCGTTTCTACCTAAATACATTTAAACCAATACTGCATTAAAGTCAGCACATATTGGCTGACTGGTAGCCTACAATTAAAAAGCAGAGTTCCCTAACTTGCTAATCACCTAGCAGACGAGTAGTTAACCAAGTTGCCCGACAAGAACCATCACAATACAGGTAGCAGCCAGACGATTTGTCGTTTTGTCACTTGAAAAATAAAGCACACCACTGGGTATGAATAAACAACAACTTTTACAGTTACAGAGCAACAGGTTAACGCTCCTCGCTGCAAGTTTCCGCGTTAAAAATTCCAAACGCGTATGTTTGGTTCTTTGCGTTTTAATGACTTCCTCCCTCACTTGCAAGCCGCGTCTTTGTTTATCGTATGTCTGCTGTGCTTCTCCGTGGCGTATCTCCAATCCACACTTGCTAACCCTACTGGCCCGCACAAATAAATAAGGCGTCGACATTTTAAGTGTTCGGGTGGCTTATCTCGAAAAACTGCATGAATAAATATCAGAGCGACACAGTTGTGCCCATGAATCAACAAATGTTGTCGCAAAACTACTTTCTAAAAGACTACTGAAACTCGCTAATTTTGCTAACATGGTTAACCAGCTTGCACCGATGGGTCAACACGGCCTCCTTTGCCCTCGATAAGGGGACCTGATGCATCAACCCAAGCCTTCCCCTAACTAATATGGTCCCATTTTTATATCCAGCTGTCATTAACTAGGGTACGATTCATTAAACGTCTCTTAAATAATTACATTAAGTTAACAAACCAGCTCAAATGCAACCTTGAGCCACGTTGTTGTCGGCATTCGGCCATGACTGGTTCTTTCAGACAAAGTTCTAATGAATAATTTCAAAAAACACTTTGCTTTCATGACACTGAACCTAACTCATTTCGACATAAGCGCTAAATATTTGACATTTTACATTAATTTCTCACACTGTACAACAGGTCGAAGCAAATACTACAGTTCGTATCAGTGTCGACATGTCCAAAATGACCACTAACCTCCACAGCATCCTGAGCCATCTGATGCGACTCCCACCACCAGGTCTACAATGCCTTGCCATTCGCATCTGAAATATCGGTCATCTTGGGGTAGATTCAAGATGTGAACTGACCTAGCGTGCGCTGATCAAGTAGCAAACCTTTTGTGGGATAAAACAACTAATTTCAGTTTGCTTTAAAAGGTAAACTGCGTTCGGGGAGTTATATTACCGAACGCCTGCTGGGGAATCGCACACGTGTTTCCCCATAGACCTACTGGTATCTCTCAGCAACTGGCTTTCCTCGCTCCAGTCAGTCAGTGAGTGGAGTCGTGACGTTAGAGAGTTAAACTGGAGCAGGTAGTCCTCTGGTCAGAGACACGTTACAGACCAAGCTGGTTCCCAAATGCCACGTTTCCATCTTTGTAGTAGCAATAAAAACAATGTACAACTGAATAACCGTGCTACTCTTTCCTCAACACCTTCACAGAGAAGCGATGCTAGGTTCCATTCCTACTCAACGAGCTCAGCCATCGTTAACGCCTTGACAGTCACAGTCGCTGTTAGTTCAGAACCATAACGTTACTCATGAAATTCACTTCGCGGATACCACTACTTAATATCTAACAATTCACCGAAAGAGTGGGTTATTGTGGGACTCTCACTTCGGTTAGTAATTAATTTATCTTTCAGTTCTGAGTTTACGGAGAGGGATTCCCTGAACGAGCCAGCTGAGCGTCACAGTCCTTCCATCCGAATGACAGCTACACGAGTTTCAACACAATGCTGAGAAAAGCTTAACATTTATTTCATTCAGACTTATGGATATATAAGATCTACTTACCAGAGTGAAGTCAAACGCTCCGACACAAATCGACAATTTCAGAGAATTTTATGAGAACGAAGTTTCACGTAGTTGTACCACTGCTGGCGACCTCAGCGGTTCCACCGCTGCTGACGTGATGATAAAATACAATTTGCATATCAGTTATTTGCTTTCTGATTGGACGGCTCAGACTCCATTCGGTCCGATTCATTACGACGGATATTAAGTCACATTTTCTTTGACGGCAAAAACTGTTTACAAAAAATGGTTAAATCTCACTTGCTGGCATTAAATGCTAGGACCCAACCAAGCAAGTGTCAGATACAGGTTATTATAAGGGTACAATATGAGGACACACAAGATGGCCGCGCCGAGGCTAAAGCCAATCGGCGAGGGTTTTACTTTGATTACGCATAAGTCTCCCGGATAGCAGTGTTGAAGGCCTCCGTGGCTGAAGCCTGACGGGTGAGATAGGTGGAAAGTTGCAGCTATTGGTCAGTGGTGTTTGCTGCCATCCCGTGGCTAATCTCAGTATTGATTCATATGCTTCTGGCTTTAGGCCTTTTCTGATGTTGATGCTGACATCAAAACGTAATTAATCTCAGCTGAAAAATAAAGACATAGGCCTATCAGATATGTTTATTTTGCACTCATATGTGTATGCATTGCATAATGCACTTATATTTTCTTTTCTTTGTGATATTGATTACTGTAGCTTTGGCAACGCTGTAACAAACAGTCATGCTAATAAAGCACCCTTTGAATTTGAATTTGAATTTATATCAGATATGTTGAACAGACATAGTCTTGACGTTTCAGTCAATTCATTTCACACACTCACAGAATTCAATAGGATGGAAAGCTTCCAGTGCTGTGGACCACAAAGGGGGTCAATTAAGTCAAAATGATCTTTTGAGAGAGTACATCTCCTTATACTATAAAAACAATGGCAAATAGATTCTTTGATCTTCATATTAGATAAATAACACTTATTTTTTGTAATGTAACCACTAATTTGTGGGGTTGCAAATGCAAAATCATTAAATTAATGTTCTGAACTGCACCAAGTTTGCATACAAATACAAATGAGTATGATCACCATGACCTTGGCATGCGCGCCTTTTAGCGCACATGCCAAGTTACATTGAATTCCGTCCATAGGGGGCCATGCAATAAATTAACTTGTACATGTGTAGGTTACATCTAGTGACTGTGCACTCATCAGCCTGTGGATGGTGGTGTTGAGTGGAGGGTTGTCATTAGGGAATGCTGAGAAATTGAGATTCAGTTTCTGGTCAGAGAAAAAGGCAGGACTGTCCCTCTCTCACACACACACACACACACACACACACACCAGGACTTGCACGAGTACACCACACAGGCACATGGTTCGAGCCCGACTCTTCCTGACCCTATCAAATTGTCCTTGAGCAAGAGTACACGTAGAGTTGATGTTGAAATTCTGAACTTCCTGCACACACGCACACACACACACACACACACAGTGAACAAACTAACACACATATACACACATACACACACATTACTTGCAAGAGTAGGAGGAGACAAATTGACAGACGTGATTTATTTCTGTGGAGAGAATGTGCAGGGGCAGTCATATTTTGTATCTCTACTGTATGTGGTGCATCTAGTTTCTCTGTCATCTTTCCTTGGATATAGGTCACCTTTAAGGTATGCAAGATTTTCACCTGTCTGAAGCCAATTTGGTAAACAAACCTGTAATAGGCGAATTGTTCACCTAGCATAGGTATACAGCATAGACGTAGCGAGTGACTACTGAGAAAACCAGCCATGCAACTTCAAGAACGGTGGCCTGACAAATCTTGTGAGATTGCTCTTTGGAGATGGATTAACAACAGGCAAAAGCTTTCACCTCCACAACAAAAGATTTTCATTGTATATGGGGGTATCGGTATCTTATAAGTCAAGAAATTTGCTATTTATAACAGCAGAATAAAATATATCATGACGCTAGAGGGAGATCTACAATTGCCAGAAATACGTAAATCTGCATAGTGTACCTTTAATAATAAAAAGGCATCTCTTCTATACTCTCCTGTATGCATCATAGCTTTGCTATGATTTGTTTTTGCTGCTTGCATGACAATGTGCCAAAATGAAAAAAAAAAAAAAAAAAAGTGCTCTATGGCCTTTGTTTCAAACAATCTCTCCAAAGGATTGCAGTTGAGAATGTGCCAGTTGTCTTAAACATATAAACATGCAACTGGCTACAGCGCGCGTACCACATTTGGGTCCAAGTGCTCACTGGGGACCCGGGTTCGACCGGGTCATTTCCCGATCCCACCCCATCTCTCTCAACCACTCACTTCCTGTCAGTCTCTTCACTATCCCATCTGGATAAAGGCCAAAAAAATACCTTAAAAATGTGTGTCGTCCTGATCAATGAATGAAACACTGGTAAAGGATGGCCCCACTGTAATCACCCAAAAAGAGAAAAAAAAAATGTCTCAAAATAAATCAGCTCAAGGGTCCCTAAAGAGAAATAAGGAGATATAAGACTGAGAATAGATAGAAGGAAAACTGAGAATTTGGAGATCATGAGCTGAACTTTAATAGGACGGGAAGGTGGCCAACTGTCGGCATGTGAATACATTGTGCCAATCACGTGTGTTGTGAATGCATTGTACCAATCACGTGTGTTGTGAATGCATTGCACCAATCACGTGTTGCAATCTTGCCACTAGAGCGAGGTTGGTGTTGTGAAGACTTGAGCACGCACAGTTCTGCTCAAAGTGTGTTACCCAAGTGGAGGGACTTGCCTAAAATGACTAATATAGGTGGTCTAGTTTTTGCAAAAAAAAAAAAGTGGCTATTTTGATTGAATGCTTAGGTTGGCCAAGGACATAACCTAAACCTAGCAATAAAGTAATGGTGATTCATTCAGAATCAAAAAAACAGAAGCATTTTCGACAACATGCAACCTCACACTTGCACTCTTAACTCACTGACTTACTTTTACCCTACTTGAGACTGCCAACCACGTTGTTTGTCATTTGACAAGCTCTGCTTCTGAAACTGAAAGGCACAACCACCGTCTGATCACACAACAGGTATATCCCAGACACAACTTCACATGAGTCACATTTTATTTTACAGACAAGACTACAGTGCAGCAAAACAAAATACATGGATTAACCAGGTGAAGAACCAAGCCATCTTGATTCAGCAGCAGGAGCTTCAGTGTTCTGGAGTGGAACAGGTGGCAGGCAACAGCACCAAGCCAAGGATAGTCCTTCAGTGTATACATTCATTTCATCCCTTGTGATCCAGGCAACTCCAGTGGGTTCACCGTTTCAGGTTCTGGAGTCAACTGGGTGTAAGACATGTGCAAGCTTGATGACCTCGATCATAATGACCACTAGCTCATATTTAGGCAACTAAAGGCCTACAGATGGACAAACTCACCATGAGGACAATGGCGAGGAGGCCCAAGGAAGCATTCTGCAAAACAGATTAAAGATGGATAGACATTAGTCCGAGTGTCAAATTAAGTAACTGTACCATGTGTTATTCCTGCATCAGGGCATTGACTAACTGCAAGCATCAGATTCCAAATTAAATCCTACTGTAACTTGCAGTATTACTCTGGCTAAAGGGGTGTTCACATATTAATGTAAATACTTTCCTAAAAACACCTCTTTTGGCGGAGACCAAACTTGGGGATTGAGACTCATTACCTTATTCCAAGGACTGCTTCCATCCATGCAGAACTGGGTCGCTGAAGAAAAAAACTACAAAATCCACAAAGTTTGCAAGAATCAGTTAATTAGCTGAACAAGACTTATTGAAAGCAATATATAAAACTTACCATGTTTAACTCATCTTGCCAAAACCAAGGGTTGATTGCAACTATACAATACGTTAACATCAAGCACTTGTACTGTGGGTTTTAACTAACCATGCCTGCAAAGCCTCATGATGTGGTCTTCACACGACTTGATGGCAGAAGACACGCTGCAGGGCACAGAAGGTAAAGTAATGAGAATACAGAGGCGGTTGTAGAAATTCCATTTGGACTAGTTTCTCAGCATAGATTGCAGTTTTCACATGGTTCAAAGTGGCTAAGTATATTCATCACCGAAACTTGAACACTACAGAAATGTAGTAAACACATGCTCACAAATGAGTTCAGATGGCTTTGTTTAGATTAAATCTTAATCCTAGAATGACAAACTGGACCACATTAAGGGATTTCTCAGCAGTGAAAGGTCCATTTGACTGATCAGTGCCTTGGTGACTAGCCTAGCAGGCCATGATAGAGGTCATCCTAGGGTGCATTTCCCAAAATCATGGGTGCTAGATGATTAACTCAGATGCAGGCTTCGGATAACCATACATCCAAAAATCTCAAGTACCACATCTGATCAGACTAGACAATCATACTACATGGTTGAAAATGATGGGATGAAGCCATTTAAATCTCATAAAGCATACGTGATTAGGCAGATAAACCAGGCATACAAACCAGCTTACCATGAAGTACATCCTTATGTGAGCCTCTGCAATGCCCATGACCTGAAAAATAAACCAGTGTGAACCATGCAGGGTACCCATGATATGCACTTCTTTACCATGACGCAGGAGTGTCAGAGGAAAGGCTGGCATCACTGAAGTCAGACATATGCTTGTCAATCTAAAATTCATCACTTTACACTGAAATGAACAAGGTCCCTGGGGTGGGGTGGGGTGGATGGGTACATACTTGCCAACCACAGGACTTGTGAACTGGATGAACTGCTGACAGCCATCACACACCCAAGGAAAGGAAGAACAGGGGATTAGAAATACGAAATCTTATGATTTACTCTTGACAACTTTAGCTGGACACCTAAAATGTTCCGTTAGTCAGAGTAAAGATAAACATCATAAGACTCAGACATGTGCTTGTCCATCACTACATTAATCTCAAGTATGTTGTAAAGCAAGTAAAAGGCCAAGGATTGCACCTTTGCACAGCTTTGGTAGGGCATGTCCTCTGATCTAGAGGGCAAAATAAAAAGGTAAAGAAATACACCACGGAGACATCATTGAAGTGATTAGCACCTGTGCAGACGACACTCTTCAAAAAGAAATTCAGCAAGAGAGTTCCAGAGTGAGCATCATTGGCCCAATCCCGATGTCCAGACTCAGGTGTGCATTCTCGCAAAATTCGTAAGGGCTTAGGGCTGTCCCAATATCTAATGTCAACGGGCATGAGTGTTTGAGCACACTTACCATGCCCTCTCTGCAAGTCTGCATTGGTGCAGACTTCACCTAAGGAAATTACCCATAGCTCAAAGTGTTGACATTCATCAGAGACCATAGGAAAATCCAGTGATTTAAAGGTAAACAGCACAAGCACACATGCATGATGCAAATGTTGCAACATCTTTGTTAGTAAACATCGCAGTAACATGTGATCTCATGAAGTGCTGTCCCAATTCCAAACACTCATCTGAGCCCATGTGGCCTCATACGCTCACCTAGCACCTGAGATCAATCAAGTCTGAGAGTCTTTAGTCCTTAGCCCTCAGGGCTCACAGAGATTCAGCCACTGAGACACTTCGGCAAAAGGAAACAAAATGCCATAGATTTCAAAACATGCTGCCTTGTGCAATAACCGAGTTAACGGACACACAGGAAAGATTCACATAGGTTAAAACAGACGCAAATGTGCACGTAAAGATTTGCACATGTTGAGGCTCCTGAATAATCTCCCCTCAGAAAATTAAAGGTGCAATCACTACCATTCAGTACAGGTCTGTGAAATTTTCATCATGGAGAGCCATTCAGACAGAGCCACATAGAATGTGATTCCATAAAAACAAAATATACCAGAGATCCAATCCCACAGGAATCAAATATTTGACTGTATAGTTTTGCAGTACAAGCTTGTATAGTTTTGCAGTACAAGCTTGTAGATTTTTGCTCATCTTGCCAACAAAATATGACAGCAACTACACAATTAAATGAATCTAGCACTTAGGCGTAGCGTATGATTTACACAATGCAACACTAAACATGCCTGCAAGGCCTCATGATGTGGTCCACTTCTGATGACGTTCTGCAGGAAACAAAAGTAAGGTGATTAGAATCTGTATAAAACCATTGCAGAAATCTCACTTGGACAAGTTCTCATGTGCTTTTCACATTCACATGGTTTAGATGTATGGTATATCGATCATCACTAACTACTACAACAAACAAGTTCAAGAGGAAAGTTTCTCACCAGTCATAGCCTTAGTGAGAAAGTAGACAGGGCCTCTGGGAAAGGGGGGGGAGGTAAATCACAGCATTTAGTTAAGCAATCACTTCAATAGACACTCAGACGCAAAGTTCCTCCAACAGGAGGTTCAGCAAGAGAGTTCTGGCAATCACAAAAAATGGTCCCACTCACACAAGAATATAATCAACCTTCTATTTTAGTGCAGTCAATACAAACATCTAGAAAAGAACGTCAGACATAAATATCAGTTAAGCTGAAAGATGCACTCCAGGCCTACACGTTCAAGTAGAAGTAGAAGAAGCTAATCACCTTACAACCGGTGGAGGCCAGCCGAACTTAGCCCAACCCACAACATTTGAGGTTGGGAAGTTCAGTCTGGAATGGTCATAGACAGCAAAAGAAATGGACATCGCGACCCCATAGATAGACTATAGGACAGAGACAAGTAAAGTAAATTAGAATCAGACGTTTTGTAGGCGTCTGAAGTTAGTCTACAAAAAAGTAGGCCTGCTATGCCAAAAGCTGCATCTACTGTATCTTTGCCCATAGAAAGAGATTGGGGTGTTAAGTGAAGCGAAGTATATATGGAAAGTTGCATTGCTAGTTAGCTCTGGGGAAGCAAAAATCAAAGTGGGCCGTCTTGATGAATCAGAGATCAGTATCCACTTAGGCAAAGATGGAAGCTTTTTGTAGGTGAACTTGGTCTATGGAACAGTCTCAGGCTCAAATTCTGACTAGATTTCAGTATGAGAGGCTAGTAAAGAAGGGTACAATTTTTTTTTGGCAGAAGGTAATTTTAGGTGGAGTTTTATCATGACAGGTACTCAATCACCCTTGCACATTTCTCAAGAATGACGTCCATGGCTAGGTGCAGTTGCCTACCGTGATGTGGATAACTGTCCTTCAGTATAGATTTGAGTCTCCTATATGGCACCTGTAGAAAATAGATCATTTCAGTTAATTTCTTCTGTAAGCATTTTTCACAGCAACTGTAGAACCTTTTTTTTTTTAGATCAGAGAAACCAGTCAGTCACTTTAAATCAGACTGGGGCGGTAATAGGCTCATCACACATCACATTCTTCAGCTTAAACTTGTGCATTTCACAAACCTCTTTCAGTTGCATCAGGTCATGAAAGCTGCAGATTTGGCTTCCTGTATGGCACCTATAAAAAACAGAAGTTGGTTTAAATGGAATCCTTCTGTAAGCATTTATGGCAACTGTAGAGCAAGTGTGTAAATCAGAGAAACCAGTCAGTCACTTTATATCAGACGGGTGGTAATGGGCTCATCACATCACATTCTTCAGCTTAAACTTGTACATTTCACAAACCTTTCAGTTGAATCAGTCAGGAAAGCAGCCAAGGACTTCAGGTCTCCTTTAGCATATTTGGCTTCCTATATGGCACCTATAGAAAACAGAAGTTGGTTTAAATGGAATCCTTCTATAAGCATTTATGGCAACTGTAGAGCAAGTGTGTAAGTCAGAGAAACCAATCAGTCACATTATATCAGACTGGGGCGGTAATAGGCTCATCACATCACATCACATCACATCCCATCCTTAAGCTTTAACTTGAGCATTTTCACAAACCTTTCAGTTGCAGCAGGTCAGGACGGCTACCAACGATTTCAGATCTGGAAGCACAAACAAGGCAACATTTGTAATCCAATAATATTTAGGAGGGAAACAACATGTTCTGTAATTTTACAAATCAGGGAAACCAATCAGTCAGCTAAACTCAGACTGGGGCGGTAAATCTCATCATGGTAGGCCTAATGTGTAATGTAGTCATAATAGAAAAATACTCACCAGCATGATCTGGATGAAGAGCCTGGAAAGAGACTTCATTGCCCCACATCAGCCAAACCTGCAAAAGGACAATTCTGGTGAGTTCAAGACGTATGTATGCAGGAATATTCTTTTTTGTGTGTGCAGACTCAAGCCAACTGGCCACGTCAGACAGTTGGTAACCCCAACAAGTCATCCCCTTGCTACCCAGGCAACTCCAGTGGGTTCACCTTTTCAGGTTCTGGAGTCAGCACTGGGTGTAAGACATGTGCGAGCTTCATCATAGTGACCATTAGCTCATATTTAGGCAACTAAAGGCCTACAGATGCACAAACTCACCATGAGGACACCAGGGAGCAGGCCCAAGGAAGCATTCTGCAAAACAGATTAAAAATGGATAGACATTAGTCGGAGTGTCAAATTAAGCCACTGTACCATGTGGCATTCCTCAATCAGGGTATTGACCAACTGCGCAAGCATCAGTTTCAAATAAAATTCTCAACAGGATTTCAGACGAACGAGATTCCAAAGTAAATCATCATAACTTGCAGTACAGTACTACCCTCATATCTGGCTAAAAGGATGGCCACACATACAACATGATCACATTCCTAAAAATCACAAAATGGGCATGGAAACCACACTTGAGGGTTGAGGCTTCTTACCCAATTTCAGGGTCTGTTTCCATCTGAGAAGAGTTGGGCCTCTGAAAAAGAGAGAAGAGTCAACCATGTGCCTATAGGCACTATTCAAACAATAAAATAAATCCACACACACTTGCAAGAATCAGTTTGTTACTTATCAACTTGAGTTTCAGACGAACGAGACTTAAACGCATCATATCTTGCAATATTAAGCTCATCTTCCCAAAAATCAAGGTTTGACTACACACATAAAAAGTTGTGTGCATGCTGATCACGCAATGAAAAAACCAACCATGTTTCCAAGTCTCATGTGGTCTTCACAGGACTCCATGGCAGAAATTGCTGTAGGACAGACGGTGACATGAGTAAATGTATACAAAATACATTGTAGAAATTCAATGTGGACTAGTTTCTCAGTAGTTCGTAACTTTTCACATTGGTTCAAAGTGAGCTAAGTATATTCATCACAGAAACTCAAAACTACAGAAACGTAGCAGAAAAAGGTGCAACTCACATTAGTTCAGATGGCATCCACAGGTTAGATCTTCACCCTAGAATACGAGAAAACTGTTAAACACACCAAGGTAGTTCCACACACAGTGAAATGTCCATCTGACTGATCAGTGCTTTGGTGACTTGTATGCCATCCGACAGATGTCGTCCAGAGGTATAATGGGTAGAACCCAGTTCATCCTTTCAGGTAACAGAAACACACTCTAAATTAAGGCAGCCACACTCACCCCCACGGTCAGATGTAGGCTACAGTCCAAATCCACATGGATCCATGTTCAAGCCTACAGTAAGGGAAGGTACATTAGTCAAGGCTTCTGAAAACCAGACAGTCCAAAAATCTCAGGTACCACATCTGATCAGACTTCGGTGACTAGACTGCCATGGTACTAGCCTGACTCTCGCCAGACCCTTGTAGTTCCGCCATGCTCCACCAGAGGCATTTCGCTGAGCTCCACACAAGGGTCTGGACTCGAGGGCAATCCAAACTCCTTCCAGGGAGCAAAAAAATTATGAACCAATCAGGAGCGCCGAAGCGAGTGTTTGATTCAAACAACAATGGCGGCACGCAGCGAGGAGTCTTGTGCTGACATTGATTCTGCTATTTCAACCGTTTTGTCGAATCTATCGAGTATTCATTCTTTAAAAGATTAACAGAGAATGGTTTTGAAGACATTTATTGGTGGCAAGGATGTTTTTACTCTTCTTCCGACCGGGTTTGGCAAGAGCTTGAAGAAGCCTAGCACGTCATTCAAGATAACAGGCAAGTGGTTTATCAAATCACATGCAAGGATGTTTTACAAGGACCCGCCTTCATAATTACATCTCTTATCAAGAAGTCCCAGATCCTTGTGTGAAGCAGACAGCGAACTACAGGATCTGGCGAGAGTCAGGTTACCATGGTACATGATGTAGTCCAGACAATTATGGGACGAACCCATTTAATCATCTCAGAAAGCAGATATGATTAGGGCAAGACACACAAGGTACACAAACTAACTTACCGTGAAGGTGTAGGCCTCTACAACACCCAAGACCTGAAAATAAACAATACATTGTGTGAACCAGGGTATGCATGATATGCACTGCTTTACCATTATGCAGGAGTGTCAGAAGAAAGACTGGCATCACTGAAGTCAGACATATGCTTGTCAATCTAAATTCATCACTTTATACAAAGGAAAACGGAGTCCATTGGGGCAAAACAACATACCACACGACTTGTGAACTTGACAAACTGCTGGCAGTCATCACACACCTGTGAGGAAAGGAAGAGTGAGTTCTGGAGTAATCATCACTGAGACACTTTGGCAATCAAGGCAAAAAAAAGTAGAAATAGAATAGTTCCACTGACTAGAATATAACCAACCGGTTATATTACTGCACCTTGACCTTGACCTGTTGACCAAGACCTTGAAGAAACCGTCGGCCGTTACATCAGTTATTCATGGGTTTCATCAGGTCCCTTTCCACAGGTGTATAAAATCAAGCACCTTGATTATCAATGCAGACTGCATGGTGCTTGATCAGTACACCTGTGCAAAGGGACCTGATGAAACACATGAATAGCCACAAGATGCACACCAGGCACACTTCCATGATCAAATAGAAGACTGGTGTTTCTTGAGGAATTTATTCTGCCCTCAAACTGGGTGGGCAGGTCTGCTGATTGCACTGAAGCCACACCTTATCTGAACCAGCCAGCTGATTGTAATTTGCCTTTTAACAATCCTAATAGACCTCTGAAGTTCGCCTACAAAAAAGCCACCATCTTTGCCCAAATAAGGAGATCCGGTATCTTGAGATTTTTTCTATGGGAAAATAACATGGGGATTTTCAATTATCGCACCTGTTAAACTCTCGCGGGGATGATGACATTGGAAATGCAGACGTTTTTCACTACACAGTTTTGTCCAGTGCCGTCTAGTGGATACTGTGATCTTCGGTAGGTGAAGAAGGCACACTTTGATCTTTGCTACCCCAGAGCTAACTTACCATGCAACTTGCCATAGGCAGTTAGCTTCAATTAACTCCCGGATCTCCTTATATGGGCAAAGATGGCAGCTTTGGATCCTTTTTGTAGGCGAACTTCAGAGGTCTATAGCTTAAGCCTACTTTAAGCCTACTTTAAGCCTATACCTTACACTGAGAAGATTTGGGAAAGATTCTTGAAAGATTGTAGTCTTTTGAGTAAAGCTTGAATGAGGGGCATTAGTTAAAATACTACAATCTTTCAAGAATCTTTCCCAAATCTTGTCAGTGTAGGTAGGCCTATAGGCTTTAGTTTTCTATATTGGAGTTTCAAAACGACTCCCCGATTTTGGTTTAGAAGATCTTTAAAATTACTGCACCCAGGGAAGAAACTTAGGATATGAAGGTGTGGTAAACATGCACTTTTAGCATTTAACCTCTCTGGGTGGCTCTCAAACTCTCTCCTCGATCCTCGAGGCTAGTTCCCACTGATCTATAACTCACACTGGATAAACTATCCCATTGTTGCCGCCCCATCATTCTTTATCTAGATCAGTGAGGACGAGGATCGAGGAAGGAAGGTGGGGTGTATAAAAGACCAAATGAGAGGCACCCTCTGTTGCCGTGTAAAGCCTAGGGCCTACCTAACACTGACAGACTTTGACAAGATTTGGGAAAGATTCTTGAAAGATTGTAGTCTTTTGCCCCTCATTCAAGCTTTACTCAAAAGACTACAATCTTTCTAGAATCTTGTCAAAGTCTGTCAGTGTAAGGTAGGCTTTACGCGCCCACAGAGGTCTGTCTTTCCACAGGCAAGCATCATGCAGTCTGCATTCATAATCTAGGAGTTTGATACCTGTGGAAAGGGACCGGATGAAACCCATGCATACAAGGTCTAAACAAATGTTTTGGTTTGCAGGACTTTAATCTGCAGAAAACCACAAATAAAGCTTGATCTAACACCTCAGCACAACTGTGACATGGGGTACATCATATGCATATTTATTTTGGCAGAAAATGATAGTTCAGCAGGTGTTTTCAAGAATGATTAAAAAAAAATAAAAAAAATTAGGCTACGTGAGAATTTTTATTCCGACAGTGTTATTCCGTTTCTAATCGGACTAATTGTATCCATGTAAACGTGTCTAATGTGAAGCTCTTTGTTTTGAAATCAAATATGCATGGAAGAGTACTTAAGTCGGTATGTAAACATGTCTAATGTGAAGCTTTTTGTTTAGATAACAAATATGCATGCAGTGTGCAAGTCATGTGTCCTCCTCCAGACATACTGATATTTACTTCCCTGGTTACACAGGACTATTTGAATGAAAATGAAAAGCAAATGGGTCATAACATTAACACAAATTTTGTTTTACCAAGTCTTTTGTACTAAGTTAAGAAATGTTACACTGTGACATGCCAATGAGGCATTGTAAGGAATAATTGGCCACGTCCAAAAGTGACCTGAAAAGCCAGGTGTAAAATTCCTGCTATTGGGCTAGAAATAATTCACCTTGCTCATGCATCTGTGAACTTCTTACACCCATATATTTATCAGATGACACATTGAAGGGAGTCTTCACATTTCAAAAGCAGGATTTAAAATTTAAAACAAATGGAAGGATTTAACTTTGTATGCTTGGCAAATGTATACCTTGGTGCAAAACTCATGTAGGTTTCCTTATTCTTCGTAATGGCTCGCACATTTAAGACAAGGCCAGAGGGGTATTTCACAAAACCTAGATAAGGGATTAAGCCGGGATTTTTCGGTTATCCTGGATGAACTTACCCTTGACTCGGTTTCACAAAAGAGATGCTACATAAGTTGCCATGGGAATTTATTCTCTGAAGCTAGCCTGCTCCCGACCAGGCTAACAGCCAAGATAAATTAATTCTAATGGTAATTACATTGTCTGATTGGTTCAGCTAGCTGTCATTCAAATCAGACCTGCATGCGATTTTTGAAAGAGCTGTATTCCATATACTATTTGCTACTTGCATTTACTCGCAAAACACAACAGAATGTCTGCCCAATACCATTTAGATATCATTTAAATTATGGTGGCCTTATAATTAATTCCAAAATCGTTGTTTGCATCTTTTTTTGACTGACGTTTGATGAATAGCCTACTGTAGTAGTTGATTGGAAGTGGAGGGGACATAATTTCGAAGGAGTTTTCAACTAATTTGGTTTAAAGACAGAATAAAGATATATATAGTCATACTTTGTGCATCTTTGCGGAGGCAAGCGCTTTCTTAATGACGTTGCGTGCCGAGACAAGGAAGCTCTCACACGTGGGTGCATACGTAAATTTGCATTCAGTTGGTCTGACACACCTACTCCCGCTAAGTAACAGAAATAATCATGATTCCCCATCCAAAAAAGTAAAACTTTACCTCGTTGTTGTCTATATCAAAAGCGGTTGTTAACTTTGTGTGCAAGACGCTATTTTTTGCGTCTTTTTTATTCCAACCGTGAGTTATTTGGGGGAGAAACGAGAACGCGCACACATCCCGAATAACTTACACCTGGCTTGACATAGATGCTCCTGTTCATCCTGGATTGGCGTTAGTGAAACGAGTTTAGCAAGGATGACTAGAGAACGCCATGTCAAACCTGGCTTTATCGATCATCTTGGATGTCTTAATTCTGCTTTTGTGAAATACCCCTCAGATCGACTACCATCACCACAAGACAGTTGCTCAACACAGGTCCTTTTACTACTATTGATTTAGTGTAGTAATGTCAACTACACTTAGTTTTCTAAATATTGTTATTGTATTCATTAGCCTTACAAAAGATTTAAATTTCCCTATATTCAACTATAGCTGGTGTACATGCTAATCTAAACTTTCTCCTATATTTAAAGTTATTGTACTTGGGAATACATCACCCCCAACAATTAAGTCTCAACTTTATTCTGGAGATAAGATTTAAAGGGATACAGCTGACAAGGTTACCAGGATACCTTAAAACCATTTTCAGCAGAAATTCCACTCTACCAAATTGCCAATCACATACTTTGCTTACATGACAAGTTTAGCATCTGAAAAGCATAACATCTGGTTTCATAACACCAACATCAATATCCCAGACACAACTCCAAGACAAGGTTAAAAGTCACACATTTATTTTAGAAAATGTTGCAGTACAAGAAAACACCTTGCTTAAACAATCAACCAGTAGGTGAAGAACCCAGACATTTTTATAGCAGTAGGAAGCTTCGATGCTCTGGTGAGGTGGAGGCGGTTGACAATTGTATTTAACCATGAACAGCCGTTGAGCAAAGATGTGTCTTCATATACGGCACCTAGAGAAATTAGAAGTTGGTTTCAGTGGATTTCTATATGCATTTTATGGCAACTGTAAAACAAGGCTTTTTTTTAGATCAGAGAAACCAATCAGTCAGTTTAAATCAGACTGGGGCGGTAATAGGCTCATCACATCACATTCTTCAGCTTTAACTTGTGCATTTCACAAACCTCTTTCAGTTGAATCAGGTCAGGAAAGCAGCCAAGGACTCATCCTTTAGCATAGATTTGGCTTCCTATATAGCACCTATAGAAAACAGAAGTTGGTTTAAATGGAATCCTTCTGTAAGCATTGATGGCAAATGTAGAGCAAGTGTGTAAATCAGAGAAACCAATCAGTCACATTATATCAGACTGGGGCGGTAATAGGCTCATCACATCACATCCCATCCTTAAGCTTTAACTTGAGCATTTTCACAAACCTTTCAGTTGCATCAGGTCAGGACTGCTACCAACAATTTCAGACCTGGAAGCACAAATAGGGCAACATTTGTAATCCAATAATATTTAGGAGGGAAACAACATGTTCTGCAATTTTAAAAATCAGGGAAACCAATCAGTCAGCTAAACTCAGACTGGGGCGGTAAATCTCATCATGGTAATGTGTAATGTAGTCATAATAGAACAAGACTCACCAGCATGATATGGATGAAGAGCCTGGAAAGAGGCTTCACTGCCCCACATCAGCCAAACCTGCAAAAGGACAATTCTGGTAAGTTCAAGATGTATGTATGCACACAAAAATAATATTCCTGCAGACTCAAGCCAACTGGCCACATCAGACAGTTGGTAACCCCAACAAGTCATCCCCTTGCTACCCAGGCAACTCCAGTGGGTTCACCTTTTCAGGTTCTGGAGTCAGCACTGGGTGTAAGACATGCGCGAGCTTCATCATAGTGACCATTGGCTCATATTAGTCAACTTAAGGCCTACAGATGCACAAACTCACCATGAGGACACCAGGGAGCAGGCCCAAGGAAGCATTCTGCAAAACAGATTAAAAATGGATAGACATTAGTCGGAGTGTCAAATTAAGCCACTGTACCATGTGGCATTCCTTAATCAGGGTATTGACCAACTGTGCAAGCATCAGTTTCAAATAAAATTCTCAACAGGATTTCAGACGAACGAGATTCCAAAAGTAAATCATCATAACTTGCAGTACAGTACTACCCTCATATCTGGCTAAAAGGATGGCCACACATACATGATCACATTCCTAAAATCACAAAATGGGCATGGAAACCACACTTGAGGGTTGAGGCTTCTTACCCAATTCCGGGGTCTGTTTCCATCTAAGAGTTGGGCCTCTGAAAAAGAGAACACAGTCAACCATATGCCTCGGCACTACAAACGATAAAATCCACACAACGTTTGCAAGAATCAGTTTGTCACTTATCAACTTGAGTTTCAGACGAACGAGACTTAAACGCATCATATCTTGCAATATTAAGCTCATCTTCCCAAAAATCAAGGTTTGACTACACACAAATAAAAAGTTGAAAGTCTACCACTTAAGCATGCTGATCACACAATGAAAAAACCAACCATGTCTCCAAGCCTCATGTGGTCTTCATAGGACTCCATGGCAGAAATGTGTGCTGTAGGACAGACGGTGACATGAGTAAATGCATATAAAATACATTGTAGAAATTCCATGTAGACTAGTTTTCTCAGTAGTTCGTAACTTTTCACATTGGTTCAAAGTGAGCTAAGTATATTCATCAAAGAAATGTGATCACTTAACCATACTGAACTTCACACAATGAAAAAACCAACCTTGTCTGCAAGCCTCATGATGTGGTCTTCACATGATTCCATGGCAGATGCTTGTGCTGTAAGACACAAATGGTGGAGCAATGAGTACATGTATACAAAATGTATTGTAAAAATTCCATTGGGAGCAGTTTCTCAGAAGTTCGTTACTTTTCACATTGGTTCAAAGTGAGCTAAGTATATTCATCACAGAAACTCAAACTACAGAAACGTAGCAGACAAAGGTGCAACTCACATTAGTTCAGATGGCATCCACAGGTTAGATCTTCATCCTATAATACGAGAAAACTGTTAAAAACACACCAAGGTAGTTCCACACAGTGAAATGTCTATTTGACTGATCAGTGCTTTGGTGACTTGTACGTCATCCGACAGATGTCGTCCAGAAGTATAATGGGTAGAACCCAATTCATCCTTTCAGGTAACAGAAACGCACTCTAAATTAAGGCAGCCACACTCACCCCCACGGTCAGATGTACAGTCCAATTCCACATGGATCCATGTTCAAGCCTACAGTAAAGGAAGGTACATTAGTCAAGGCTTCTGAAAACCAAACAGTCCAAAAATCTCAGGTACCACATCTGATCAGACTTTGGTGACTAGACTGCCATGGTACATGATGTAGTCCAGAAAATTATGGGACGAACCCATTTAATCATCTCAGAAAGCAGATATGATTAGGGCAAGACACACAAGGTACACAAACTAACTTACCGTGAAGGTGTAGGCCTCTACCACACCCAAGACCTGAAAATAAAACAATACATTGTGTGAACCAGGGTATGCATGATATGCACTTCTTTATCATGATGCAGGAGTGTCAGAAGATAGGCTGGCATCAAATAAGTCAGACATATGCTTGTCAATCTAAAATTCATCACTTTACACTCAAAGGAACACAAAGCATTTTGTTAAGAAATATATTAAGGATACATACGTTCCAACCACAGGACTTGTGAAATGGACAAACTGCTGGCATCCATCACACACCTGTAAGGAAGGGGAGGATTAGAAACCGACCAACTGTAACTTGACACTTAAATAGTTAAGTCAGATAAATCATAAGTCAAGAGTCAGACAGAAGACTGTCCATCAATAGGATCAATTTCCACTGCATGCTGTGACAGGTATAAGGCCAAAGATCTCACCTTTGCACAGCCATAGTGGAGTGAGTCATCTAGAAGGAAAAAGATTCAAAGGTTAAGAAATGCATCACCTAATAACACTATGCAGTCAAGTAATCACTTCAATGGCAGACACTCAGATCCAATATAGGTTCTTCAAAAAAGAAATTCAGCAAGAGAGAGTTCAAGAGTGATCATCATTGAGATAATATGGCGCCCAAGTAAATAAAAAGCCTTCAAAACACAAAGTGAAAATAACTTACCTCTTGCATGCGTGCAATCGCCATATTTATCGTCGCACACACCTAAGAAAGACCAGACATTACGTTAGTTAAAAATGACACGCATGCAAGAAGACCTCACACGTGCACGTGGTTGGACATGCTCAGTTTAAGGCTCCTGGATAACATCTCATCAGAAAATAAAAAGGTGCAATCACTGCCATTCAGTACAGGTCTGTGAAATTTTCATCATTGAGAGTTATTCGACCTCAGAGCCACATTGAGAATGGTGAAAATTTGGTACCGTAAAAACAAATAATATCATGCTTAATTCATTCACGTATGCATAAATACTGCAGTGTAAATGTTTGTTGTACAAATTCATACATTATAATTCGGATGATTCAAGATAACTAAATACGGTTCTACCGGATTCACACGGCGAGAGCAAATAGCTAACATTCGCCAGCTAGCCAACTTGGATCAAGTACCAAACCAAGAAGCTGAGCAAAAGTCCCAAATCACTTAGGCATTCTAGACAGTTTAACAAATGAGTCTACAATAGAGGTAAAGCAAATTGTGTCTTGGCATGTTATAACCGTTTGCACTGCAGAAGACGAGAGAATGATTAGCAGTTGACTTACCCTGGAAGTGTGTCGATTCAAAATGAACGAACGATGTGTGAACCTTGTTTTTATAGCTGACATTAGCAGACGAACGACTATAATCCTTACTGCCACCGTCTGGAAGGGAGTATGAAGTGTAAACTGAAATCTTCTGAAGCAGAAGAGCCCAAATCACACCATCAAGGAGGATGACTTATTAAAGGAAGAGATGTGAACTTTGAATCTTAAAAGATTGAGCTTAGTATGATGATAGCCAGACTAGAAATCTCTTTCATGAGTCAAGACATTTTGAGATTGTTAAATTAAGCTATCTTCCCTTGAGTCTCATGTATGACATTGGATGTATGTTCACAATGTTCAACATGGTTAGCCTATCCTTGTTTAGTTATTTTGAGATCTGATTGAGTACAAATAATAATAATTAAAAAAAAATGCAGCCACATTTAAGCTAATATTTTCATATCCTGTATTAGGAATGCATCAAACATTGTTGTGCATTCCTGTAACAGTATTAAATGTTTGGTCTTTGATGTAGTGTGTTTTTATCTCTACCAAGGTTATGTTTTCATCAGGGTTTGTTTGGCGGAGGTTTGCGCTCTCTGTACTTTTCTAGTTTCATGTTGGTTTTTTTGTTGTTGCACTTCTAATTCCATAAATCCATAAAACTAACATTCTTGTTAATTGTTTTTTGTTATTTTTTTTTTTTTAATAAAATACAAATACAATATACAAGCATGGTGTACAATATACAACATTTTTTTTTTCTGGCATATAAGTAACTGGCACTTCCATGTCCCACATCTTTACTCCAGCTCAGAGATGGTGATCGTGACATGTCCAGTCCAAAACCTGAATCCGGGGAAGAGCGGACCGGTGAAGTTTTCCCTGAGACTGTGGATGAGCTCTGCTTTTCCATCGGAGACCCTGTAGAAGGCCAGCAGCCCCTCCTGTTGGTCCAGGTAGATGCCAATCCTGTTAGCTTTGGGGCCTGCCAGGGGAGTCTCCTTGCCATTGTGCCAGAGGGAGAAGGCTGAGCCAGACCAGTAGAGGCCCCAGGAGAAAGGGTTATAGCCCAGCCTGGAGCTGTTATCACTGGCTGCCCGCTCCAGCTCTCTGTAGGTCACACCGACAGTCACCTACATGACAGAGAATTGCTATTAGGACTGAGATGTTCAAAAGTTTTAGCTGTGAAAAATACATCTATTTATCTTAATCAAAGTTCTTTATTAAGTGTCTCCATATCAGCAGATTGGGAACTATGCCACTTGTATCTAGCGTGTAATGTGTCACAGAGAGAGAGAGAGAGAGAGAGAGAGAGAGAGAGAGAGAGAGAGAGAGAGAGAGAGAGAGAGAGAGAAGGGGGGATAGAACACACAGATTTACAGTACTGAGCAAGAGTACACTCTATTTAGGGTCATTTTGGCCCGAGAAAAGCCCTCAGGGCTATTCAAGATATCTAGGTTGGCCTGCTTGTGACCACACATGTCCATGGAGGAAGATGTTATTCAGTTGTCCTAAGTCTTCCTCATATTTTCGCATTTTAGAAGTGGCACTCAACTAACTAAACTGGGAATAGCGTGTTGAATATCACTTTCACAGATATCTGAGAACACATTCTTGGTGGTTAATCCTTTTAATAATAATTTAGCTAATAAAGCTAATCATTTTTCAAAAAGTCTCACTGCACTGGTATTTTCAGTACCTTCTGGCCTGTCCACTCCACCTCCCAGTAGCAGGGACCTCCAGCCAGGGATTCCCTACACAGCACCTGCCTCCAGTAAAGGAAGCGGTCGGGGTGCACAGATGCATCCACCACCTCCGCCCGCAGAGTGGCCTTCCGGTCCTCATCAGAGATGCCGATGTGGCGATATGCTGTGTTCAGGTCCAGTGTAAGCCTACATCGAACTGAATGGCGAAGCAATAAAACAACAATACCAATGAGATCTAAAGTGATATTTTCATGTACAATGCATGCATAATCTTGGAATATACTGTATATGTATGTATGTATATGTATATACTAAGTCAATGTCAATGTCAATGTATTTGTAATAGCACATTTAAAAAACAGCAGTTGACCAAAGTGCTGTAAAACAAACAATCAGACAACAAAACAAAACAAAACAAACAACATACAAGACAAACGATGCTAGACGGAGCGGCGTAGTCGCCAGCGTGCCCGTGACACCAAGACAAACAAACAAATTTACAAAATGACAAATCGCTACACAAAACAAATAATGCCAGACGGAGCGGCGTAAATGCTACCTGTGACACTAAAACATACAAAGACAGACAAACAAAATTAACAAATAATAAAATAACACAGACAAACAAAAACACTCAATAAGTCCCAAAAGCGCTTTGCCTGACATGAACGCAAGTCCCACCAAGGCTAGACATGGGCCCTGTACTACGAAGGGAGTTTAACCTACCCAGATATAACCCAGGGTTACTTTGCTAAACCAGGGTTGACAAAGCCTGGTTATCTTCATTGGTAATGATGACGCGATCACCTTATTTTATGGATAAGGAATGCATCTAAAAGTTGCGAGGAATTAAAGGGATATTCCGCCATTTTTGGAAATACGCTAATTTTCCACCTTCCCTCGAGCGAAACAATCGATATTTACCTTGTTCCCGTTCATCCAGCCATTCTGTGAGTCTGGCGATACAACTTTTAGCTTCAGCCTAGCATAGATCATTGAATCGGATTAGACCGTTAGCTTCTCGCCTGCTAGCTTCATGTTTAAAAGTGACTAAGATTTCTGGTAATTTTCCCATTTAAAATGTGTCTCCTCTCAAGTTAGAAAGTGCAATAAGACCAACTGAAAATGAAACCTGGCGTTTTTCTAGGCTGATTTGACATGGAACTACACTCTCATCTGGCGTAATGATCAAGGCAACTTGCAAACGTACCATAGGCGCAGTAATATCGTACGCAGCATCTGAAAATAGTCCCCATAGACAACAAGCAGTATAGTGCCAGTAGTCTGCAAGTTGCCTTGATTATTACGCCAGATGAGAGTGTAGTTCCATGTCAAATCAGCCTAGAAAAACGCCAGGTTTCATTTTCAGTTGGTCTTACTGCACTTTTTAACTTGAGAGGAGACACGTTTTAAATGGGAAAATTACCAGAAATCTTAGTCACTTTTTTTTTTTTTTTAACTTTTTATTTATGAACACAGCACTGTATACTGACCCACAGAACAATCCTGTCAAGTTACAAGAAGATTACAGATGGCATGTGAGCCTCTACCAGCAATCCATGGACAGTACAGTGCTAGTATAGTTTTTTTTTCTCACAGAAACAGTATAGGGTTAAACAAGGAAAGAAAATGCTACAGAGGGAAAAACAGAAAATAAAACAAAACAAAAAACAAAAACAGCATGAGGTCATAGAGATAATGTGTACCGGTTATAATCAGAAAGGTATGATCAATTAGATTACAATGACAAATCTAGGTCATTTCCCCCATCTCTTCTCTCCAATCTCTTTTTGGAGCCGTATAGAATATGTCATCTGCTCAAGGAGGTGTAAATGTTTCACAATACCAACAAAGGTACTCACAGTAGGAGCGTCTTTCTGAAGCCAATATTTTGTGATAGCCTTTTTCCCAGCTGCCAACAGAATTTTTAAAAGATACATCGTCTCTGGACAATCCCTCAGGGAAATGGCACAGGTAAAGATAAATGAATGTTACATCCACACTAAAGCCCAAAACCTTAACAATGACTTCTGACACCTCCTTCCAAAAGGTCTGGATTGAGGGACACTGCCAAAATACATGGGCGTGGTCTACCATGTTTTCTCCACATTCCCTCCAGCACCCCAGCTGAGTGTCTGTTTGTTTACCTTTTTGTTTAGGAGTGATAAAAAAGCGAATCACATTTTTCCAACAAAAGTCTCTCCAACCAAATGAGTTCGTAGTAGAGGACTGTATTTTCCAAGCGTTCATCCACATGTCCTCTGTTATTTCAATGTCCAGTTCTTTTTCCCAGCGTTGCTTCACATACTCAGTGGAGTCCTTTTTAAGTGATGTGATGCCATGGTACAGTCTGCTTATCAGTCCTTTACACTTCCTGCTGTTATAGGCATCAACAAATATCTGGACCACAGTTGACAATTCCCTCTGGTTAGGATCCTTAACCTCTTTACCAAAATAATCAGAGATTTGTAAGTACCTGTAGAAATCCCCTTTACTCAGCCCATAAACCTGATAGATGTTCAAAGCTATGAAGTGCCCTGTTTTTAACTATTGTGCATAGAGATGTAATGCCAAGATAAACCCATTGTCTATATCTGAGATCATACAATGACGGCTTGTAGTCAGGGTCGTACGCAGGCCACCTGAGTAATTTTACCTCTCGCTGAAGCTGAGAGCGTTTAACTACGTCAGCCCATATCTTCAATGATAAGTTCACCCATTGGCTCTCTGTCTGTGATTTTTCCTTATCATTGTCAACACAGCCTATTAATGATTGTATCGGAGCATCTGTCAAAGATGTCTCTATATCTTTCCATTTGGCTTCATAAGATGGGTTACACAGGCATATAAGTGGCCTTAGCTGAGCTGATGTATAGTAATCCTTTAAGGATGGGAGAGCCAAGCCCCCCTTTTCCTTTGATAGCTGAAGTGTGGAAAATTTTACTCTAGGCCTCTTTTTATTCCATATGAATAGTGAAATATGTCTATTCCATTCTCTGAATTGTTTTGGGGGAATATCTATAGGAAGTGACAAAAAAGATACAGTAATCTAGGCATGATGTTCATCTTGACTGATCTAATTCTATCGCCAAAATCAAGGGGAATCTTAGTCACTTTTAAACATGAAGCTAGCAGGCGAGAAGCTAATGGTCTAATCCGATTCAATGATCTATGCTAGGCTGAAGCTAAAAGTTGTATCGCCAGACTCACAGAATGGCTGGATGAACGGGAACAAGGTAAATATCGATTGTTTTGCTCGAAGGGAGGTGGAAAATGAGCGTATTTCCAAAAATGGCGGAATATCCCTTTAAAAACCACTCTTATAGCCTTATATCATTACGCCAGCACCATTGGCTGGCACCTGTGACGTGTGTGACCGAGGGGGCAGACCCCGCCCTCCTTTGTTTGGGAATGCACAGCGTCTCTTCGTCATTCAAAATCCTCTTCTCGCTTCACACCAGAAGCTTTCTCTCTTCTCTTTTCTTACTTCTGTAGAGTAGCTATTGTCTCGACTCCCGTACTTCTGTAGAGTAGCTAGTGTCCACAGTTGGAGTCCACAACTCCATCACCGGGCGCTGGCATACACTCAACCAGGAGAACTAAGGCGAACCTCTGGCTGCAAAGCTGCCAGAGCTATTGTCGAGCTATCCGGATTGTAACCAAACAACTGATCTTCACTCCTAGCCTCACGGCTAGCATGGTCTACCCGAAGTTAACACTATGACGGACCAGGAGTTTTGGATCTTAGCACACCAGCTAACCCCATTCGTGCATTTAGCACACCAAGCTAAATGGCTGCAGCAATGCAGAACATTCCCACCACAGAGGGCGAAAGTGAAGACGTGGGCCGACTGTGTGCTGGTGGAAACAAGATATCCAGCAAGGATACGCACCCGGCTTGTTCTTCATGCCTATTGCTGTAACATGCCCAGGCAGCATTAGATAACACAGACTCGTGCGAACACTGTGTCCGGTTCACAACGAAAAGCTTGCGCCGTAGGCTACGTGCCAGGCTAGCTTAACAGGCACCGACCCTCTTTTATCGATGGCTAACATCGCCCAAGCTACCGCCCGGCAGACAGCAATGTCACCCAGGCACAGCAACCCACCACGGTTGTTCAGAGCTGGAGCGAGCAGGTCCATGCCTACGACCCCCTGTTGCAAGACGTGGAGGAAGTGGAGTCGGAGGATAGTGACGATTTCGAAGGGAACTCGGACCTACTTGTATCAGACGATGGGGACGACTTCGACGATTCACCTTTCCTATAGAGTGCTCAGGCGCATAAATCCTCATTAACCAGGCTTCGGAGAAGGAGGAACCATCCTCCACATCGCTCAGTGAATGATGGTGTGTGACTACGGATGAGATACCGTATCAATGTTCCATCTTCACGATTTTATCTTTCCTACAAGATCTCATTGACAAGGGCAAAGCCTTCTCGACCATAAAAGTGTTTTTGGTCGCGATCTCTGCATGCCATGTAGGCATTGGGGGCAAATCAGTGGGTCAACACCCACTAGTTGTTCCATTTATGAAAGGAGCGCACAGGACTTTACTGGTCTCTAAACCGCTAGCTCCGTCATGGGACTTGTCCATGGTGCTGGAGGTGATTTCGGGCCTCCCATTCGAGCCATTGATGGACGTTGATTTTAAAACATTGTCTTTCAAGACAGCCTTGTTAATGGCTTTGGCGTCAACAAAGTGTGTTAGTGAATTGCACGCTCTCTCAGTACACCCTTCATGTCAGCAATTTGCACCTGGTGATTGCCGAGTGTCATTACGTCCGAATCCGGTGTTTATTAGCCTGATTGCCATCGACTTGAAAGGCTCTGCGAGACTTTAGTCTGACCAATAGCCTGTGCTACACGGTTTCTCCAAGCGCTTGGTTGACCCCCCTCCTTTAAGTGCCTCGATTTGCTACTGGTCGATGTCAGAAAGCGGTTTGCTGAGTTTAAACCAATAACAACACTCTTTCCTCTGCCTTGAACACGCCTCTACCCAGAGCCGTTGGAGCTGCTGAAAGTTGATTGGTTCTCGACCAAAGGATTTGGGGAATTCAGAAATCCTTCCCGATTAGCAGTTGACCAGACCAGCGACAGCAACGCCGAAGGTGTTACGTCACTGGGAGGGCGTGCCAGGCTAGGCGTTTATGCCTAAAGTTATTAAGCCCTGCGTACCATTGGAGCTGACGGCTTTTCAGCCTCCGCCTTTTGATTCTCCGAGCCCTCCGGATCTATGTGGATAGGACGGCGACTTTTGGGCAGAGCGATCAGCTTTTTGTATCATGGGCAAAGTCTTATACGGGCAAGCCTATTCCTACGCAGCGGCTTTCACATTGGATTGTGGATGCGATTTGTTTGGCATATTATTCCAGCAAGGGCCTGGTGGCGCCAGCTGGTGTGCGTGCGTGCACATTCCACGCGGGGTCTAGCATCATCATGGGCCTTGTTTGAAGGTGTGTCTATATGGACGACGTTGTGTGTAGGTCAGCAGGGTGGTCTTCCAACCAATCCTTCGTCAGATTTTACAGACTTGATGTCACCGCAGCGCAGCATCTGTTGCGCACGCAGTGCTTGGGGTTGGTGCATCGAGGTCGGGCCCTGTGGGCTCTTAGTCCTTGTACGTTGGCAGTTGCGGTATTCGAGACAGGCTTTTGTGCAATACGGGAGCTACGTTATCCCATATTGAGACAACGAAACGAATGCTTGAAAGAGAACATTAGGTTATTTGCATATAACCCTGGTTCTCTGATAGCATGAGTGAGGTGTCTCACCGCATTACCCTCCTTGCTGTGCGAAGCGAGGAAGAGGTTTGCTTGTTTTGAATGACGAAGTGACGCTGTGCATTCCCATATAAAAGAGGGCGGGGTCTGCCCCCTCGGTCACACGCGTCACAGGTGCCAGCCAATGGGGCTGGCGTAATGATATAAGGCTTCTGAGGAATACGGGCTGGGGCGTATCCAATAGTGAGACACCTCACTCATGTTATCAAAGAACCAGGGTTATGGAGGAGGAAAGGCACCAGAGTGTTCTACAGTAGCAGAGTTGGCCATCACAAATAATAACGGAAGGCCGATTATTTGGCAGGTTTTTCTGATTGTGGTTATATTGCGTTCAATAGTTTAGATAAAGCAAGTAGGCTACTTTGCGAATCATACGACATACAGTATTCTTGCTCAGATGTTCAGCTGCATCACCGATGGAATACATTGTCCACTGGCAAAATTAACAAAAGCAACATTATCATGAGGGCATTGCTACGGTGGGTGACATTAGAGACATCTGCCTCTATCAGCTGACTAATGTAACGAATCCCCTCGGCTGAGAATCTATAACTTTCATAGAGAATATATGTAGAATAATATCGGTCTCTAAAAACTAATCGGGAAGCCACATGTGATCCACTTAGGCCTACTCTCGAAGTAAGCCAGTAATCCCGCTTCATAGTACAGGCCCCTGAAGAGCTCAAGAGACAAGTGATCAACATTGTCATACATTTTCAAAAAAACATTTTAGAAAAGGCAAAAACTTTTTTTTTTTTCAGAATAAACAAGGTGAGCTGATGTTCATAATCATATTGCCAAAAGGTAATTTTAACATAAGCTTTATTTTTTTCCTGCAGAATGTAAACACAAGGCATATCTATTGTTTAGTGTATGTCTATAGTCCAAAATACTCACATTTCAGCATCTCCTCTCTGGTTTTGGGTTTTGGCTCAGTTTGCTGCTGTGATCGTACTCTTAATTTCTTCACGACCTCATGCAGCACGGTACTTATGGATAAAGATGGTCGAGGATTAAACGTTTTCCTGCATTGGGGGCAACTGTAGCAGTTTGTAGATGCCCCTTGGTCCCAATGCTTCTTAATGCAGAGTATGCAATATGTGTGTCCACAAGGCAGCGTAGCTGGGTCGCGCAGCAGTTCCAAACACACTGAGCAAACAAATTCATCTGGAGGCCACGAGGAAGCCATGCTGTTAGCTCAATGTTATGACTTATGACACTCTTCCTGGAAGCTATGATGGCACTGAACACCACAACCTGCTCTTAAATGGAGGGAACTGGGTTGGGTCAAGGGTGGTAGAACAGGTAGCACTGGATATTTTTTAGATTGAAGTAAAGAGTGAAACCAAAGTCATATATAAGTGTCTCTGGTGAAACTCACATGACTGGCTCTACCAGGTTAGAACTCTGTGCAGAAACCCCCAATTAAGCAAAACTTTTTTGTTCCGGGGTATTAAAGTTGGTTGGCTTGGAACACTTCACCGTTTTTTCATATTAAACTACGTTATTCCCTTAACTAAGACGAGTTGAGACTAAGGGAGTACACCAGCCAATGCGTGCATTCACTGGCTCTGGCGTACTTTGATAGCACTTAGCTAGCCCAGTTCATTCATTAGGATCCAAACAGAGATGAAGTTAGAAGCGACCAAACACCTCCATGTTTTCCATGTTCTCCATGTATTAAGTTACACGAGTAGTCAGACGACCAAGTATGGTGAGACAAAATAAAACGTGGTGCATTTCTAAGCAGGTAAGAGAGGGATAACTTTTGTGTGGCGGAATAACACTTGGGAGCACTTAGACTTGGCACACAGTAATATCCTCACTCCAAAGTGAAACTGAAAGTGCAAGAGTGATGAGATTACTGCGCCGTGACTGCGAGTGATGATATTATTACTTGCTAACTATACTTCTTTACAGGAAAACAACGTTATGTATGAGAAAGTGATTCATTGGTTTTGTCTTCAACTCCTAGGAAATATAAGTTACAACGACTACACAGAACACATGTTACATGAAGTTATGGGACTTCAAAAAAATCTTGAATGAATGGGCGTCCTGTGGGGTTAGCCAAGCATATCACCAGCTCCATAGGTGTTTCTACTTCCGGGAATTCGCCTCCCTTTGGGTGAAAACCATCTGCGAAAACTGGATAGAGGTGCAGACTCCCGCGATATTGACGTGTATGTAAAAAAAAAAAAAAAAACGGACCGCCGCTGACTGGTGCCACCCTACTATTTCCAGTGGCCCTTTCTGCTGGCGCCACTGCCTGGAGGAGGGCCCTTCCAAATCTATACAGGACTGCATCCTAAATGACTGTGGACAGCCAAGAAATGGATGACCTAGTTAAAGATGATATGAAAGTGGATTAACACTACTGTCGGGGTGTGTCTTAATAGCTAAAAAAAGATGGCAATTACACAGCATGATTATCTGTTATTTGACTGAGGAGCCCTATTCAAATATCAGAGGAATAACATAACCCATAGTATGATTGCGCCCTATTAAGATACAGTATATAACATAACATAACCCGTGTTATTTGACTGAGGTGCCCTATACAGATATCATAGTGTTGGAGAAATTATTGAAACATTGTATTCTCATTTATATTGATAATCTGAAAAAGCATATTACAAGTGTGATTGGGTACAATTGTTGATCGGGTATTTATGTTCCCCTACAGTGATTGATGGTATGTGTGTTCCTTTCCATTGGATGGGGGAATTGTTGGCCATCGTGAGTGGGGAAGAGTGTAGTTGCATGTGTAGACTGTGTTCTGTGTGGTCGTGCTTTGTGGCCGAGGGTTCATCTTTTTCATGGAGAGGTCTGTTCATTTGTATCTTAATGTGCCAATCAGATGTTTTTGTACTCTTTGTACTTTTGTGCACAAGATAAGGTTTCAACACTTGTTGTGTAGTCCCTTTTACCTGATTTATCTAAGGGAACCGAAAGTTTCCCTAGGCCCAAGTTCTTGACCACAAGTTCTGTATTTGTTGTTGATTCAGAAGTAATGGTCTGTTTGAAAGGTTCTCTCAGACACATGTTTGGTGGGACAAAGGCCAGGGCTTATTGTCCAAGTTTTAGCCATGTGATCATGTCAAAGGGCAAACTAGAGACCCTAGATACGTAAACTCTTGTATAGATACGTCAACCCTGGTATAAAAGGAGGCCCCAGACTAAAATTATCAGAGTCTGGTATGAACCATTTTGTGTTGTATCATTCTCTCTCTTTGCAAAGATAATACAATTGTGTTGTCCTTGGAATTCACTGGTCCTTGTCTTTATTTGCGCACAAACATACAAAATTATTTATCAGACATAGTAAAATTATCTATCACATAGTTAGTGACGCAGAGGCTTGAGCTTCAGGGCCCCTGGGTCTGGGCCCAGTATATAGGGCTGTTTAGTGATCCATCCCTGCTAGTTACTCATAAACTATAAGGTTTGAGAGTCTGTCTGTGCTGTATAGGTTAAAATGTATACAGCCTATTTTCCCTTATTCCGGAACATCCATATGATTTTTAAGTACACCAGCCTGCATTGATCCTGAAGGGCCATTTTTCCAGTCTTGGATGTTCGACATTTGAATACACAGCATTAACACATCTTTACAGAAGAAATATACCATGTGCACATCCATGCAAACAGAAAATTGCGCTATGAACCCCATTTTTGCTGGAAGTCTGCTTTTCTACAGACTTACTTTGTTGAAGTAACAATTATAGTAACAGTGTACTGAGCAAGAGCAATTATAAAGATAAAGTTTTTAGGCAACAGCTTTAACATAATCTTCAGGCTCATTTTAATTTAAGATTGCAAGCACTACAGCCATTCCTACTGTACAGTGTACCCTGTGAAATCTACATTTTTAGAGGACACTGTCAATATTGCCAAAACACACAATTTAGCATAATAAGGTTTAATCAGCTGTGATTGTGTTCAAGTTCAAATTTATTTAGCACATCATCATACACAATCATTCAATGTGCTTTACATTTTATAGGACACTATCAGTTAATGATGACATAAGAGTTATATAAACAGCAAAGACCAAATGAATTAAATAAAAACAAACCAAACTATTATGTAAATAAAAACAAAATAAAATGAGACACAGCAACAAAATAATCATTGTATATAGCTCCTATACTGAAAGTCAACAGATGAATAAAAGGCAATGGAAAATAATTCTGTATTTTAACATCTCCTTAAAACATTGGGCAGGTCTAATCGTTGGGAATTGTCCAGTTGTTGTACTGGCTAAATGTGAATTCACCTTATTTAGTTTAGCCTCTGAACATTACCAGCTGACTAGCTCCAGTAGATCTAAGGTTTATGTTGAGCTACCAGGTTTAGATCAAGCTCACATGTCTGAAATATTGAGTCCGGGCCTTTAAGGGTAGACAATTAGTATGTTGAGGTGCATGTTGAGTGTTGGTGTTAGTCAGGTTTTTGCCTTTTGACTTGTTTTAGACCAAATCTCTGAACTGCATCTTTAACACTACAAAATCACTCAAATTAAATTCAACAAGATGGCTTAAAATGTTTTATTTGCCTTCAGAGAATAGCATTTTTAAAAACGCAAACCGTTCTTCACAGCACAGCCTTTCAAAAACAGTCTGTAGAGTCAAATCATATACTGTAGGAAAGCAAAAAAAATGGAACAGGTGAGCTGGAAGAAAAAAGTTCAAAATGTAGTGTGGAGAAGAAAATAAACAAACAAACAAAAAACAAAAACAAAAACACATCCTAAAGACAAGGTTCTCAGATAGAATCACTACCTCTAATGAGGTTAGCCACTTCCATACAAGAGCTGCTATATTTACACATCAAAAACTCTTCAACCATTTAATTAAGATCAAGACACATTCAAAGAGAATTACAATGCTGAACGATAAATGATCATATATAACTTATTTTCTTAAAATGGTTTGCTTGATCTGAGTCATATATTAAAACCTATTTAATACACAGTATAGTTTATTACACAGTATGGATGAAATAAAATAAAAAAGAGAAGTCGTGTTTTCCCATTATTTCCCATTTGAAAGTCCCATTTCAAAGCAACTTCATAGGGAAGATTCTAACTAAATTTGGAGAGGAGGGGCAGGGCGGGAGGGGACGACAACTAAAAAGCTTTAAGCTCACCAAGTTCAAACTGCTATATCAAGACCTCTTGTGTCAAACCTGAGCCCTTCAGAACATTCTTAATGTGTTTATAATGAACTAGGTTCACCGTTTTGTTACGTTCATTTGTGATTGAGTATCTGACATTTATGTCACTTACACTGAAGGTGAGGTGGTCTGTTGCTTCTGAAATCAAAGTAACAAACGACGACAACGACAAAAAAAAAAACCCATGTGCAACCCAAATATGTGCAAGTAACAAAAATGATCTACTCTAAGGTACAAGCTCTATGCAGGTTTGATTGCTTTCCAGCCTTGGTGTTGCTAAGACATCCAGTTTTGTCATAGTTGATCTACATACGCAAATGCAGGCGTTCATTTTAGTTCTAAAGCGGTTTCAGCAGATGTCTATAGT
The DNA here is from genome assembly GCF_963854185.1 of Sardina pilchardus. NCBI lineage: Eukaryota > Metazoa > Chordata > Actinopteri > Clupeiformes > Clupeidae > Sardina > Sardina pilchardus. Next base: position 24,542,218 of record NC_085004.1, on the reverse strand, counting down.
ACATTTGTTTGTTGTTGTATGTGTTTCTTTTTAAAGCTGAGCGAGAGTGTTTTCGCAAATGAAAATGAAGTCCATACAATTGCTTCAAAACAAGGGCAAGGTTCCCAGGCAGCACAAGTTGATCCAACATCCTCATGCTTTGCCGTTCCCTCTAGTGGCCAGACGAGGCAACTGCAGGCTTAAGTCTGAAGAGTGCTGTCCTCTTTGCTAAAGGGTTGCGTGGATCCAGGCTTCACCCATGACAGGCCGGACACCTGTAGGCCCTTGTGGTGATCCTCAGGTCGTCTCTATGGAGAAAGAAAAAAAAAACACGACATCAGTGACTTTCCGGAAACACCTCCCACCCGCCTACCCCAAATGAGACAAGCAATATCATGCTCTGGAACTACAGGTCATCTTGAAGGGTTGCACTCTGAAACATGCAGGCAAAGTCGTGCACTTGTGTTTGGTCACGAGGAGGAAACATGCAAGCATGCACTCAAGTTTGCGTTTTCAATATTGTGTTCACAGATGGCGCGTGGGAAATGTGTGAAAATTTTTTACTTTTTCGGCAGGGTGGTGCATCGTGAGCACTCACTTTATGTGTGAACATCTTCTCCTTCGCCTCCTCGTGGACTGTTGGGTTCCATGGGGAGAAACTAAAACAAAGAATGATTTCGAGAAACGTATACAATGATTGCAGTGTCCATCTTAGGAACAACAATTATTTCAACAACAACTTTATATTCTTGCAAAAACAATTCATCCAAACCCATTTTGGGCAAAATCTGAAATTACTTGCACAAGGTTTTACTCACCTTATTGCGTAGGGATCATCGATCTTGGGCTTGTCAAAGAGGTGGCTGTTGCATAGCTTGACGCTGTCCACCACCTTGCTTTTGAAGAGCTGCACGTCCTTGTCATACCTGAGCACAAAAACAGACGCAATGAGTCACACGCGCCAGTGGCATCTACAGCCTCCGTGGCCAAGTGAAAGAGGCCTTTCACAGCAACAGTCAGGGAGTGGAGCTTTCTGGTCTAATTCAATCCAGAGAGCGGGACATTACTGTACGTCTCCTCTGACCTTTGTTAGAAGGGGTTGCTATAACGTCATGTTCGATTTATGTAGAGAATATCAGTCCTTGACATAAAATATATTCACTTTGAGAATGAAATTGCACAGGTTCATCTCATAAATATGCATTCTGAAAATGCTTTGAGTTTCAAAACAATGTGAGGATACAAAAAAAAAAACCCAGAGGAATCCATGTGTAATTTCTATTCTGAAACCAAAGCACAGTTGCTTCAGTACAGGTTAACTCTAGACCTCATTTTCCAACGTGATCAGAAAACCCCACTCCACAGATCCATCTGAGGGACTGTGCTGTTCCCATGGGCTGTCCTCCTCTGGGTTTCAGAACTAAAAATGGAACATCTCTACAAATTGCAGACAGGAATAGCACAATTACATCACCTCAGATCAAAAAGACCCTGCCAGTTAACCATCTTCATAAGCAATGAAATCACACCATTTATAATCCAATTATATATATATATATCTGGGGGATGGGGAGGGAGACACTTTTGTGTTGGTTGAAAGTAGGTCACATCAGAGGCAACTACCGTTAAATAAACTCTGGATAAATATATCATTGCAGGCTCAGTATACAGTCAATACAGCTGACTGGATTGGAATAGCCAAGGCCAAATACAGGACATTCCTGCCGACGCACCCGGCGCCAACATGGCAGGGTAGAGCAGAGGAAGAGGGACGAAGAGGGAGGAAGAGGAACTCACAGAACAGCGGCTTCTGGGTTAAGCGGCTCCATGGTGTTGATCTTGTAGAAGACTGTGCGTGCATACATCAGGACCTGCCAAATGTGGTTGTGATTGCGCCTGTGGGAAAAAAGAAAAATAGCAAGAGGTTTTTTTTCTTTTTTCTTTTGAAAGTGCCGTGGCAACAACAGCAGCAGCCAAGGGAAACACTACTAACAACCAAGCATGTTGGTAAATAGGCCTAGGCTCTCAACTCCGTCCAAGTCAAAGTGAGAGATTGAAGCTTTCAGATCTGGAGGACTGTGCACAGCCTGAGCCAATATGAAGGACTGGGCATCAAGGGAGAAAACATGCTTTGTTGAGCCCCCTCATTTGAATTGTAGCGGTCTGCCCACTGCCAGTAGTGCCAGCCGAAAGTGCCCGACACCAGAGAAGATGGCCACAGCACTCAAGTTAGCACACTGCCCTTTGGACTTAAGCTACCACAGTGAAATCAAGTCAGCATTTATGGACTTCCTACATGCAGAGTCATGAATTCACATTGCTCTGTGTTAGACGAACTGGCCATCTGAATTCACGCAGGAGTGTACTTTTCTTAAGGAGCATGTTTGCCAATCATTGTCCTAAATGGGCCCCTCAGAGTAGATCACAATACTGACCATAAAAAGTATGATGAAGTGCATGGAACGGGCTTTGTGTAAAGCAGCAGTGCCTACCTCCATTTTGTGAATGCTCTTCGGACATCAAGCTCCCCTGATTCAGGATCCACTAGTGGATGGAAGACTGGAATATCAAACACCACCCTCTATCGAAAACAAAGGGAGAGGCCTTGAGGAAAACAGCATTAACCCCAAATTCAAACTCAAGACATGTTTTGGGGTTTCTTGGGCAGATACCAATATTACCAACTGTTAACTAATGAACTACCTATTTTTATCTAACCTTACAAAATAGTTGCACAAATGCATACACACAATTTATTTTGTTGATATGACCCAAAGTGAGTCATGTACTGCAATAAATAATCTGGAATGCAAATACTTGCTGAAAGGAAAGTAAACACCATAAAAACAACTAAATAAAACTGAAGGCTGAGCCACCATCAAAGCTTTGGCTCACAAACAAATTCTAGAGTTGTTGCTGTCCCTGACAGTAGGATCAAGTCGTGCTCATGCCCTCACTCCTGCAGCACCCTGAGAAACTGAGCGTTGTCAACATATTAATTTAATAACTAGTTGCAACAGCTCCGTCAAGTGTCAAGTGCCAAGCCCCACACTAGTGATAGCGCAATGAGCCACCTCCCCAGTCATGTTTTCATTCTGGGGAATCTGCCCTGGGGTGAGGCAGTAAAATGTGACATCTCACATCAGCATTCCCACAGTGCAGTTAGTCAGCACCGTGTCATGTAATGATTCACAGTAGGACAGCCACACCGAGAGGACTGGGCAGAGTAGAGATATACAGCGCTTCAATGGCACGAGTCTCTCCACAGCCATCTTGCTTTCACTTGCTCATTGTCAACATAACATCTGCTTGATGCTGCTCGTCACTGAACAGGATGCAAGTCCACAAATCAATGAAACAAATCTGGTGCATTTAGCAGGCGAGCCACGCCTGGTTTGAGCACAAACACATTCTTTCGTAATTACTATATCCTGTATATTATTGCCCGGTTTCCTGTACATGGATTAAGCCTAGTCCTAGACTGGGAGAACTTTGATGATCTCCACTGAAAATAAGCATTTTAGGCCTCATTTATGTATGGGGAAACTGGCCCCGTGAGTACAGTCATGTCTGCAGCTACGCTATGAACCAAGAGAAACAAAACAGAACGATCATGCGGCGGACCATCTTTCCAAAAGCGCTTTAGTGTTTGTTGACTAGGCAGATAAACAAATTACACATGACGGTGCAGAACATTAAAAAGAGGGGTCTAAGGACTTTTAAATAACCCTTTGCCAAAGCCTGATAATGTAGGGCTTGAATGCTACAGCACTACACATTGAATTTCATGAAGAAAAACAGAGAAATAATGAAGGGGAAAAGAGGCTTGACAATCATAACCACCAACATTTTAATCAGCAGTGTTGATTGATGACCTCCCTGCAATTTAATGAGGTTACTTACTGGGCAGTCTCCGTCAGGGTAGTTATCAGGGATGTAGACGGTGAATTTAAAAACTCCATCTTGGTACAATCCATGTCTGATGAATATGACACCAAACCACACTGAAAAAATAATTGGAGCAGTCATTCACCTTTAACAAATATATCAATCAGTCCTCTTTTTTTTTTTTGTAACATTGAAAGCATAAGTGTCACAGGATTTGTCCTTACTCAAGGCTGATCTGTAGGAAGGCTGCACATAAATGCCTGGAAGTTTCTGCTTGATCACAAGTGTGCTACAAGAAAAAAGTAAGCAGGAAACAATTACGAGAATGCCGCGCCACCACACCCAAATAGTAGTTACATTAGTGGGAGACTTTCCGATCTCTGAACTGTCTGGTCAAAAGTCAAACGGTGAGCAAGGTCATTCAAGGACGAGTGTACTCACAACTCTGCCAGTAACGAGTACTCCAGGTAGAAAGGCCCATAGGAGGCATGTGTGCCGTTGGCAGACTGCGCAGAGGTGGCCGGGGATGGGGGCTTTGTGACGGGGACTGTGTTCTTGGGGATGGAGGGGAGCTGCTTTTTTCCGAATGAAGGCCGGGCCGGGCTGGCTCTGTGCTCTCCCTGCCCACTCTGTTCCTCGCTGTCGGACCTCTGCCACAACGGGAGAGACAGAACACGCAGGGTTAGGCCTCTCAACTCCTGTGGTACATCTGCCATACAGCTTTCTGTTAAAACTCCATAGAATGTAGCACAACAGAGATGAAATAGTTTGAAATGGATTCCCCATGGTCTAAAAGGAGTCCCGACACCTTTACAATATAAGCTATAACAAAAGCTACAGGTCGGTGTGTAATGGCCTAGACAGATTTCCTGTGTCCCTTTTTCTTTGGTTTCATCTTACATCCTTTTTTTCCATTTGTTTTCACTGCATATTCAAAAACAAAGCCAACAATGATTCCATCTCTTCTCCAAAGTCACCATTTTGTGTTTGTCTGAAGCAGCAGGCCTATATTAAATTGCACCACATTTTGACACATCTTTTTGAATTCTGCAGAAATGTGTGGATGGGTCTCTATATGCAATGCGCAAAAAATATCTGTCTGATTCTGAAAGTCCTGCCATTTCCTGTGAACTTATGCTATGCTAGAGAATGTCAACTGAAAGATGCCAGAATCCACTCTTCCAGATGAGTTTCAATATCAATCAACAAGATCAACAAACTTAGCACCGAGACTCAAGTTTGAACATTAGGCTAAACTAGCCTATCAAGATTCCAGTTGGAACACAAGCCCATTTCTTCAATTTGTGTGTGTATTCACTGAGGTAAGGCTGACAACTAGCAAGGCAGTGAAGCCACGAGGCTATCCGCGACTGGCCAGACGAACCAGAGGCATGTGATACCCCTTGCTCTCTGACTACGCTCTCAGATTCCAGGGGCCCAGCAGACATCTGTTTCCCTTCTCCACGGGAGAGGAGTGGAGAGAGCAGGAGAGGGCTTCAGTCCCATGGGCACGAACATGAGGGGACAGCAGGGGACTACATATACAAAGGCTACTGTACACGCCAGACTGAATTTAGGATTTTAAAACAGGGGGGGCACTAAACCACCTGCAAATGACTAGACTAAAGGAGACCAAAAATAAAAGAAACTGCCTCCACCTTGATTGCTACTGGGCGCATACAGTATTTCATCAAGAAAACCATACAATGGCTCCATATGCCTTGTCTATATCCCAATAATAGCCTGTATAATCTTTGTTACAATCAATGGCACCGACTCTACCATAAGGATGAATGGTCCTTTGACTTAACATCTACTCATATACAAAGCACTCAATCTCCTGCAAAACTGATCTTAATCCCCAGCCCTGAGTTTGCATGTGATCTACCACTGAAGTCACATGGCACATTGCTTTACACTCCACTAATCTAAAGGGCAAATGACATCAAGTCAACATCTGATGCTAACTAAACAAACTTTATTCCAGGATGTACACCTATGTCTGCTCAGGGTACTGTTGTAAATTAGCTCAATGCTCTGATAATTTCCTGAGGTCAACCCCTTGCACTGGGGAAGGTGCACTCACAAGACTGAATCTAAGACAGAATGATAAAGGCAGACATCCAGAACCATACACAGTCCACACTTTATTCTAGGATAATAACCCGCTTGTCCAGCACATTGCCTAGAAGAAGAAACCATACTGTTCACGTCATCGTAACCTCCACCCTCTTCTTACCTTACGACCAGTATTTGTCGACATACTCCAGAAAGGGTTCATTACTCATGGGGAAGGCGATGAGAGTCCGTGTCCTCGTCTAGCCGGAGGGGACGCTGGCTGCATAAAGTCGAGAAGATGAAGATACAGTATGGAAACATAGCTCATACATCACACTTCACTATATAAACCTATAGCCGATGCAACATTGAGCAAAAAGAAAAGAAATAGTTATTTCGGCAGCTATTCCAAATGGTCTTTCAGGGGCAAGCACAGCTGTTGGCTGAGTGTGCTGCACTGTCATTTTTGGCCACCAAAACAAAGATCCACGACGCGTCACGAACATTTACCACTATTAGTCGTGACTAAAAACACGTTACAATAAGACACTGGTGTTGATTTAAAGCCAGTCTTAATTAGTGAACATGTGAAATTAAATACTAATTCGATGAGCCATATGGTCAAACCAAGTTAAAAAGCAGGCTCTCCGGTTGTGCGTAACATACGCTTCCAATGGTAACATAGCTTGCTAGCTAGCATGCTGCACAGTAACTAGTCAGAAAACACGTAGCAGACACAAGGCTTAAAGGCAATATACTAACACTAGATCTAAATTAAACTATTAGTGGCACTAATCAAATGTGTTGTGTCGTAAGTGTTATCTTACTAATTGTCTGTGCAAAGAGGTTTAGCAGTCGCTCGCTTACGCTAACTAGAACAGCTGACATTAACGTTAAATGATTGTAGCTGACCTACCATACAGAGGAATGAAGATATCGCTTGTATTCAAAGCTGACCAGCTTTTGTTAATCCAGTGTACAATTGGTAACTGTGTCGGAGGTGTCAAACTAGCATTACATTGTACCTCATGAACGCCTTCATGCAATTATTACTCGCAATTAATCAGCGAATGCTCATTGTTTAGCTCTCAATGCTAACTTTGACTTGTATGCGGTCTGTCTGAAGCTAATCTCTTAGAAAAATACCAGCGAACTTCATCTCACACAAGCATGCTGTGCGGCAGTGAAATTTAGCAAAGACGATTTGTGATTGGTTCTTGTATATAGAATCTATAATATGATTCGCTGACGCCCTCTGAGTAGTTTAACAACCTAAACAAACAAACAAACTAGTTTGTTAAATATTTACTTATACATATTTGCCGTCACATACTTCATGATATTAGGAAACCTCAAACATTCGTTGACAGGTCAAATCGTAAGCAACGTTGCAGATACCCAGGGATTGACATAGACTGTAGAAAGTGTAGACGATCTCGCGGACGGGAGTGGCATCTCAAAGTTTTGTAAGAACACGAGGAGAAGTTAAAATATATGGACGATACTGACCTACATAACATGTAATGTCGATACAAGCATCATTCTTTTCAACAATGCAATTTGACCTCAGTTTCTCTACGAAATCAAACTCACCAACTGGTTAGAGTTCCGAATCGTCTGGCATTTTTAAAGCAACATTCTTTCCACTAAGGTCCAACCCACGGTGAATTGATTCTAAGTTGCTATTGGTTTATACCTCGTATCAGAATTTCTATTCACTCACCAAGCTGTCAATCACTTAAAACCAACATAAAATTACCTGATTGGTTATAATCGTAGGTCGAAGGCGGTATCTCATTGATTGTCTTGTGTTATTGGCTGTTCACTCGAATGTAGGGGATCGCAATTCCCGCATGTGTCCTTTCCGTCATGGCACCGAAGGCGAAGAAAGAAGCTGTGCCTGCGAAGACCGAGGCTAAGTCCAAGGCCTTGAAGGCCAAGAAGGCTGTCCTCAAAGGAGTACACAGCCAAAAGAAGAAGAAAATGAGGACTAGTCCAACCTTCCGTCGCCCAAAGACCCTCCGTCTGAAAAGGCAGCCCAAATACCCCAGGAAGAGCGCGCCTCGTCGCAACAAGTAAGCCCATGATAATGTCGACTGACTCGGTGCGCTGGCTAATGTTAGCCATCGTGAGATGGTGGATAGTGTTGCCACCCATGATTATTATTCTGGTGCAAATGATGTTTACATGCGATCAAAGTATGATCTGCGATGATTACACTCTTTTTAACGACTGATGCACCTATTTTGCACCCGTTAGTATTATGGGCGTGAAAGATGCTTTGACAGTATCGTTAGCTAGCTGAAGCTAGCCACGTTTGATGGCTTAAAATGATGTTGCATGAGGTTAGCAAAATGGCCTACCAGTATGCTAATGTGAGCTTTGGTGGTAGCGGTAGTTGGCTGGTATTCGTGTGGAAGACACATGGGAAATGTCTTGTTGGCCGATCTATTGGAGTAAATCGTAGTATCAACCTGTTTTTTTTTTTTTTTTTAAGTTTACCTATACCTGGTGCCTCTTGTAACGTAAATGTTAACGTGAAATGTGCGCTCATGGGCCTCCTTGTCAGCGTTGCCCATGTTCGCGTTAACATTAGTTACTGACGACTGAAACGATAACCTAACTCGTTTCTTAATCAATTAACAGCTAGCTTGCCTTAGTAGTCAGAGTGACCAGGTATACCGATTTGGAAGTTGACGTCGATTTGGTTAAGGAACATGAGATTTTAAAGGCAGAAGCAAAGATCTTGACATATTGTTGAAGTAGCACTAGCGAAACATCTACTGTTCGTTAAGAGTTGGATGCCCACCAATATACCACGAGGTTGGTTGTTGGGGCATATATTTATTTGTTGTGGCATGTGTATATAATTGGTCTTGGGTTATGGATAATGTAAACATACTTTAACCATGATCATCATTGGTGTTTAGAGAAAATGTGGACCAATTAAGCAATATTGGCAACAGCTGAAATCGTATCTAATAGTTGACAGGGTAATGGAACAGCAAGCATCTTCAATTTAGCTGAGGAATGATGGATTCTTTTTTTCCCCCCCTCCTACATTTCTTGTCTTCCCATAGGTTGGATCACTATGCCATCATCAAATTCCCACTCACCACAGAGTCTGCCATGAAGAAGATTGAGGACAATAACACCCTGGTCTTCATTGTTGATGTTAAGGCTAACAAGCATCAGATCAAGCACGCTGTCAAGAAGCTGTACGACATTGATGTGGCCAAAGTCAACACTCTCATCAGGCCCGACGGGGAGAAGAAGGCATACGTTCGTCTTGCACCTGATTATGATGCGTTGGACGTTGCAAACAAAATTGGCATAATCTAAACTGCTCTTTGGTGGTATATGCTGAGAAGTGTCGAAAATAAAATCTAAAAAAAATCTAAATCAGGCTACTTGTAATTTTTCAGTTATGTAGTGTGAAATGTCTGTTCAGTACATGTTTTATATGAAAGAATACAATACAGGTGAAACTGAATCTCACGAAATAAAACAAAGTTGAAACTGTATTAACTTGTTAGTCTTTATTTAAGTCACTGTTCATAGCCTGTCAAACCTATAGACCGTGAGGATTGGGGTCCGGTGACCCAGGGACCATTCCTACCTTACACTGACAGACTGACAAGTTTTGGTTAAGATTTTTGAAATATTATAGTCTTGAGTAAAGCTTGAATGAGGGACATTAGTTAAGACTACAGTCTTTAAAAAAAAAAATGTTTCCCAAAACTTGTCAAAGTCTTGTCAGTGTTGGGTAGGCTTAAGGAAGCAGCCTCAGGACCACTACTGAACAGATACTGATTCCCACTTGGAAATTTCATTACTGAATCCATGGTTAGGAACCAGTAGCAATGTCCTTGAGGACCACTGGTTGAAAACCCTTAGGCTACTATATGCTGGGAGGCTCATCAATTTCTCAGAGGAATTACTCCCATGAAACCTGACAAGTATTGTCATTTGTTGTAGGGGGGAAAAGTGATAATTTTCTAAGTTAATCATGCATTACTGAAGATGGGTATGATTCTTGTCGCATACTTTTTGTCCAGAGTGACTTTAAAATAATAAACCGAATTAAAGGTCAGTGTAAAATGGTATAGCTTGCATAATGGACCAAAGAGTTTGAGCATAACCATCAATATACAGACTAGGGAGAAATAACTATACAAGATCTACACTATCAAGATCATGCCAGTATGTGGATATATTGAATAGTCATGGTAAACCACTGTGCTTCATTAGGGGATAACTATGCATTACTTGCTTCAGGATAAAATGGCTAAAGCTACTACTTTTCTATCTCCTGTGAGTTTAGATGTATTAGACCGCTATACTTCCAGGACATCTGAGGGGTTTTTTTTAGAGTCTCACAAACATTTATGTTTGTCTAGGTATTGTTCTGTATTTCCACAATGGCTCAGTGCTTTTTGCTGAAGGATAATTGATTGATCTCTTGACAGTTTTGCTTAATTGTTATTTTAAGAAAAGAAATCTAATTTAATGCTCCACTGATTAACCTAATTGGGGGAAGTGACATTGTCCAAGTTTGAAAGAAGAAACTTAATTATTGACTTAATTATTGCTTCATTATCTGATTCTATTTTGTTTCCTTTACACTTCATTGATAAAGTTAATTAGCGTCCAGTTTCTTAATGGATCAGTCAACAATGCAAGGTCATGGACTTCCCATGGCATATACAAATCAAAAAGTCCATTAACACAAATGGCTTTATATCTGTTTGAGTTCAACTGCCATTTGCAAATGGCCTGACACAGAAACTCACCCGATGTTTATGTCCTCCACCCCATCTGGCCCAGACAGAGAGCACATTAGGAGAGGTGAGGTCTGTGACCACAATTAGTCCATAACAAAAACAAGCGAAAGGTCCCGATGTTATTAGTAAGCGTTATCATGAGCCATTATAGGAAAAGAAACCAGGACAATTGACTTTGATATTAGTTCTTGTGAATTTAATGTTTGTGTTTAGGCCTTTCCCCATCATGAGGCCTGATCATTTTATTCACTGAAAGCATAATAGCAAAAGATTATTGCCACATGGTGAGTGTGTCAGGTCAGGCATACCCCCTCAACATTTGAAAAGTTATTTCTCTGTGAACTATATCTTTATAGTTATATAAAGTATAGTATATTTTCAGCATAAAGATAACTATTATCTTTTATACTGCAGCTTTTGGGATAATGTTGTCTCTTAAGTAATCATTTTTAATGAGAGGGTGAACCAACATGTAGGCGTCTCCAAACACGTACATCCAATAAACACCAAGTGTGTGTTTATTAGGTTTTGCCCCAAAGTGTAATGACTGTCACAGAATCTCAGTGAGTTTCTTTCAAACCCCTGTCTCTCCCACTGATTCAAGAGGGTGCCAGAACTTTCATTTTGTTATGCAGCTCAGGACACCCCAATTGCACGGAACATTGCATGAAATATGTTTACTGCTTATACTTCCTGTCACTCCCATCTCCTCAGAGGCTTTATGGCCCACTCGCCCAGATCTGCAATTTGGTTTAAATGACAGTTAAAAATTGCAATTTGCGGCCCCAGGTGACGTCTGCCCTGTCAGCGGAGCGTTAGGAAAAGCAGTGAGAACGGATGACTCTGTGTCCAGATAATAACTAATAACCACGTTAGTTTGAATAAGGAAAGCTGCAGCCGGATTCAAATGCAATATTCATTTTCCCAATATGAGCAACCAGGGAACAGACACGCAGACAGAGGGAGAGAGAAAGAGAGAGAGAGAGAAAGCATCAACCCAAGTCCCGCACAGAGCAATCGTCTTGTCTTATCCCCCAGGCTACGGCCTGGCTAACACCTCAATGCAGCAATTATTTGCTGTAATGACTGCAGTTCAAATAAGCCCGGAGATTTTATTAAACCAAATGAGAGAATCATCTGTGTATTATCACCTTGTGATTGACAGTGACAAGTGTTGGGCCGACACGGATGTGAGCGTGATGAAGAAGCTCCCGGCAAAGCTCTCAATAATCTTCCCCATGATAAAGTTGCCCGGCAAAAGCCCAGCCAGAGGAGGGAGGAGAAGACACCGTGTGCATATTAATTCCCATTGTCGGTGCCCTGCCAAGGCTAGAGGGGAAGCACTTGGGCCGGTAATCTGGACGGGTGAGGCGGAAACCCTTACATACACTGGGTGGCATTCCGTGGCACTAATGAAAAAGAAAATCCGTCGCACTGATGGCGTGCATAGATTTCACTATATAGGAATAATGAAATAGACATATTCATATTAAAAGTAAAGGTCACTCCCTGAAATGGATAAGCTTCCCTAAGCCCCAACCTTTACATGAGCAGTTGTCTGCTGATGCTGATAAAGAGAGAGCAGGGGATAGTGGCGTAAAAAAGCTGTAACCCGGTGGGGTTGCCAGTGGAGGCTGCACATTACATAGGGGCTCAGTCTATCTCTCTGTTCCTCATCACTCTCTCTCTCACACACACACACACACACACACACACTTATGTACACACACTCTATACTGCACGTCAGTAAAATCCCTCTGTACATTTGGGAAATTAAATAATCGGCCTGTTTGTAGTATTAAAGACGGATTCATGTATTGGCCCTAATTAATAGGCAATTGATATCTGCAGTGAGACTTCTATATGCCTAGTCTGAGGGGTTACTTTCAAGAACTGCAGTTGCAGGCCGCTGATTAGAACTAGGACAGTGTCACCATATGTCTCTCTCTCTCTGTTTCTAACTCATAACTCTCTCTCTCTCTCTCTTTCTCTCCCCATCCTTCCCTATTTCTCTCTCTCTATCCCTTTCTCTCCCTCCGCTCCGTGAATGATATGCAAGCAACAGTAGCAGAGATTAGATTCTCATCTCCTTGCTACATAAAAATACTCTTGTCTACACCTTAAACCAATATCAAAGACAAGCCCCCGTCTAATAACCTGTGCTCTCTGACAGTGTTGGCGAGTGGCTCCAGCTCCAGAGGGGTGGCCCGGAGAGAGAAGAGGGTGTGTGTTGACAGGGAGTGTGGGGGCAGCACACACACGGCCCCTCGGAAGGACACCGAGAGCATTATTGCCTGCTGGGAGTGATCTGTGAGGTGTGCATATGCATCACAGGCTGGCATTTATTAGTGGCATGCACTAAGTACAGGCCATGTTATTGGATTTGAATATCAGCTCCCAGCCACATCTCCCTGGCCTTGGAAATATATTAAGATGAAGCAATCTCATTTAATAACACCCAAACTAATAAAAGGAGAGTGGATTGGAAATTAAATTTATGAATATTGCTCAGCAGCGGCAGGAGTGATTCCCAAAAACCAGACATGGTCTGTCATCCGCATGCAGATATCTGGCGTGCCACAGAGGTGGAACACAAGCGTATAGGCTATACACACACACACACACACACACACACACACAGACACACACACACTCGCACACGCACACGCACACACGCACACGCACACAGACACACACACACACACACACACACACACACACACTCGCGCACGCGCACACGCACACGCACACACACACACACACACACACACACACACACACACACACACACACACACACACACCAGACTTTGCAAGACCTTCTTTAACCTGAAGCTTACTGATCCCTCAAGGACGTTATAAAGTCAGTAATATTACATATGGCACGAGTTTCAGGTGTGGTGACATTGCAGAGCTGGGTTGATTTTCTTTTCTTAATTATGTTTTGGATATTCCTGAGACTGGAGGTAAAATCAGTATAGAGGAAAGCATATCTGAGATGTAAGTTCAATGGTTACGAACAGGAAAAGTCCCTAAAATATTTTTTATTGTTATTATTATTAGTAGTATTATATTGTTATTATTAGTAGGCTACTACTACCAGTATTTCTAGTATAAGCATATTAGTAGTAGGCTAGTAGTCATACAGCAGGCCTATATAGGAGCCAATTAGCATCCACTTGTCATCAGTAAAACTTTCCTGACACTCTTTGCACCTGTTGAGGGGTACGGTCACAAATATGTGATTAGAATGTTCGGTGAACTGAGAGTTCCGCATTATGATGAGACAATTACCCTCCGAGATTTTCCCCACAGACAGTATACAGAACACTGAAACTATAGATCGTTTGCATTGAATTCTAGAAGGAACTTGGAAAATAATTCACTCCTCAACAGGTTAAGAGGAGATAACCCACCAACCATATTAAAACTAAAACAGAGAACGACGAACTTATTAAAAGGTTTTTTGTTTGTATGCATGCATTTCCTCCGCGTTGGATGCGTGTAGACTGTGAATAGGTAGGCATGGCTGGCTGATTGCTGAGTCCCGACGGAGCCATGACTGTCGTTCAGTATTCTGATGGCTCCACTGCCAAGCATCGATCTACACGTATATCTTACAGTGCACTTCCCAAACCTTCATCAACAGATGCAGCCTCGCAATTGATTAGCAGGCAAGTCGATGCGCACGTCTCTTTGGAAACATATTTATTTATGTGTGTATGTAGATAACTTAGAAGTCCATTAGTGAGATTACCTCTGAGATTTGGCTTAACAACAGATGTTCAAGGACAACTCTTTCAATAATATTACTTTGCCTGGAGTGCCGCCTCGCTAGACGGTTGGAGAGGCTGGCTGGAGTGCAATGCAGCCAACGTAAATATATCTATACTAGTCGTAGCCTAGCCTACTCCTTTGTAGATGTTGTGTTGAATCATATCTCATTCACACACTCCTACACTATGTTGCCACTAGCAGTAATGAAAAGGGACACGCACTTATGGGAAAGATATGCTATTTGTATGAGGCAGTGGAGGGCGCTCTAATACTATCAAATACAAACATCGATGGGTAGCGTTGATTTATCACCCCATTCGCCGTTCAGTGGATCTTTCACACAAAAATACGGCTCACTATCCTGTGTGTTGGTGTAATTTGGAATTAATGAAATTTATTTGATGGCGTTTACGCAGGGGAGACAAAATTGTTTGTGGCGTCTCCAACATGCAGTTCTTTATTTTGATGCGACTGACTAGCCTATTTAACCACGACCATACAGTACACTTATTAATAGCCGTCACGCAGGCGGTGACAGCAACGTATTGATTTTTGACATGCTATATATAAACCTATTAGATACTCTTCTGCAGCCTATTGCTATACTTTGGTTCAACTTATAAAATATGCGCCATTGTTCTAGACGTGTAAAGTGGTGATAATTATTTCCCTCTCAGTGTCCTATTCAAGATAAGCTTATTGCTTATAAGTGTATTGCAGATCATCAAATCATAAACGCGATCCCTAAAGTGTTCTCTGCTTTCAATTTCCTCTAAATCAAAAGACATTAGTTCACGTATAAAATCTGAATATGGATGCCAGCACCAATTTTATTAACACTGCTGTACGTTCATTATCTCTGTGCTATTTCATTAAAAAATAAGCCAGGACACAAAATAGAATAAAAAGTTTCGAGAAACAATTTGCATTGGATTTGAATGAATTGCAT
Source organism: Sardina pilchardus (assembly GCF_963854185.1). Taxonomy (NCBI): domain Eukaryota; kingdom Metazoa; phylum Chordata; class Actinopteri; order Clupeiformes; family Clupeidae; genus Sardina; species Sardina pilchardus. The sequence continues at coordinate 24,526,784 of NC_085004.1, read as the reverse complement.
ACAGTGGCTGTAAGCTCCTAGACGATTTTCATCCATTTCTGCTCCTGATTGTTTTCCACATGGATGCGCACATTCATTAAAGTAAAATTATAAACATAAAGAGTATCTTAGTGTTAATATTTCTTCTTTTTGTTAAAGCTCAATCAACCATAATGTCCTAATTTTTTTCTTTGCGAACCTCATTTCACATTATCTCACTTACCAAGAAATTGGTGTCCCAAAAGGGATTTATTTCATTTATCGGGATTATTGAATTAAATTAAACCAGACACTTACCGCAGGCGGAACATGACTACGGCATCTACTTATAGTTACTCTTAAGTGTGATTTAGGAAAACATATTAGGGTGCAAATGCCTTTCATTCGCAGACGTTCAGCTGCTTAATTCATTCATTAGGAAAGAGGGTTCAAGAGCCCAAGGTGCGCGCAAAGGTCATGCGAAGAGGGAATTTTTTGGTAATTACTTTACAACTGTTTACACGCCAGTCACAGCCAATAATGTCTCAGTGCAACACTTAACATCTGAATAAAGGAAAAGTAGCCTTTTAAAAGTATACACCACAATGTCTAGGTATTAATAGCCTATACAGCCCAATATAATCTTTTAAGATCAGTGGAGCAGCACTTACATATTCTTCCCTGTTGTCCAGTACCCTCCTGTCATTTGTTATTTGTGATATTGAATGATAAGAAAACCTGTTGAACTAAAAGTATTCTTCTAGATTCTCTCATTGAGATCAGTATATTCCAACAGATTTTGTATGGAAATTCAAATTCGAACAGTAACATTCTGCCTGAAGACCTCCTCCGCCGCCTGTTTCCCTCTAACACCAGCAGGTGGCAGGCTTTCTCCACCATTGGAGGAGGGAGACTGCCTGTTTTTTGGCCCGAGCCCCTGAACCTCACTCCTGAGATGCTGGTTTCCCAAGCCTCCCTGCTCAAGCGCCTGTGAAAGGCATTCCCATTAAAGCCATTTTAAAAGCCAGCACCAGCTCTATAACGATCATCTCCCCGAAGCCAGTGCCACACAGGCCGACATGTGGTGGCAGCCACAAACAAAGGCATGGCACTCTCCTCCCAAATCGCCACGGTTACGGGCTGTGTCTGCCAGGGGCAATTACACCCTCAGCCCAGTGTGAGGTCTACGAGGCCCCAATCGCTGCAAACAAGATCAAGGCTAACACTCTGTGCTCCCTCAAACACCTCTCTCTCTTCCCTTTCTCTCTTCCCTCTCTCTCTCTCCTCTCTCTCTCCCTCGCTCTGTGTAGCCTATGTGTGTGTTTGGGCATACAGTAGAATTATAGCACTTTCTGAGTGGCTGTGAAAATTATACTGCCTGGTTCAAGTCACCCTTGAACACCAAAGGACAGATCAGGAAAATAAAATGTAAGAAAACAGCAATGAAGTCTAATTAAAGGGGTCTAAATGGTTTCTTGATATTGTCATGTCACCTCTTCCCGGCGTGGAAAGAACAGTTCCAAACACAGCCAGCTCGACTCAGCTGCCACCCTGCAGCCAGCAAGGCAGAGACAGGGAACAGCAACAGATACTTTGCTAATAAAGAAAAGAAACTTTGCAACTAATTAGAATGTCCCTGTTAAGTTTCCCCAAGAGCTTTCAGTTTATAGGCAGACCAGTCCAGCTGGACTGGCTGATAAACGGACCGGACTCGGCGGCGGTCGGAGCGGCATCTGACTGACCGTTGGCATGGCAGCTGCATGTATTGATGTTAACCACTCCAGGATGCTGGCGGAAAAAAAAAAAGAAAAGATATCTAGAGGCAACACAGAGTCTGTGCAAATGCAGGTCTGTTTTCTGAGAGATTTTTTTCATTAATAGTTGTTGCTTGGCAAACTGCAGGCCCAGGCATTTTTTAGAGACAAACCAGCAGGCAACTATCAGAGAGGACAAGAGAAATGAACTCTGGGAAAGGTATGCTAGTGTCAGCATACATGAAACATCAAACTTAGCCGCCCTTGGTTGGCAGACGCACTGAGAACCTTAGACGGAGGTTCTCGACTCTGTCCTTAGAGCGCTCCCTGTCTCCCGTTTCTGAGACTCGGCCGTAATAGCCTATGGCTGCTCTTTCACCGCCACCTGAGGTAGAGTGACAGTCCAGATGGTGACGGCTGCATCGGCCTGACACCTGAGTGTCCCACTGCTCACCCAACACCTTCGGACAAAGGCTTTCTGTGTTGTCATGTTTGCTTTGCTCTCAAAATACTGCGCCTCTCAGCTTTCTTGGCGTTGGGTAGAGAGAGAAAGAATGAGAGAGAGAGAGAAAGAGAGAGAGATTTCCTTGTTGTTCTTGTTTCCAAAACACCTAAGCTAATCAGAACCCTCAGTTTAACCCCTGTCCCCTGGCTCTGTGTCTGGGACATCAGGTGTGGAGGGAAACAGTATGCCCGTCAGGTGATATTCCTTCTGAATATGCATAAGATCCTCTCCTACCACCACCACCACCACCACCACCCGTCCATCCCACTTTTGCCACCCACCCCCATCTACACCCCCCAATCGACCTATGGAGGTTCACTTGTCTCTAATCCCTGACTGAGGGACCCGTGCTTCACGTGCGCGCAGCAAACGCCGCTCTGGCAGCTTGCTAAATTATTTGTGCTTCTTTACTGGGGTCATTGGATAGAGAAGCTCCATTCTGAATAATTAATCAGGAGATACAATCTGAGCTGCCCGCTCTTATTTCCTTCAGGTTTTTTCCCTTTCTCTCTCTCTCTCTCTCTCTCTCTCTCTCTCGCTCTCTCTTTTTGTTCCTGAGCGGGATTGTCTGCCGCCTCCACCACCTCTGTTCCATCCCTGCTCAGATACCCGCTTCCTAATTCATTTAGATGGAAATAATCACAGCAAAGGACGGAGCGTGTGTGTGTGTGTAACGAAAGGATCTGCACAGCACCGGTCCCAGCCGTGGCTCAGAGGACCTGTAAAATAAAAATGACTCATCTTGAGCCATGTATTTTCCTTGGCTTGTCAGGCCGGAAAAAAAAAACAAAACAAAAAAAAAAAACACACACACAAAACAAAACACGCTACCACTGGGCTTTGTACAGACACATAATTGCTTTTCATTATTCAGCGCACAAAGGGAAGCCGGAGAGTGTTGAATGAAAAGAGGTACAGTTGTTCTTGTTAGGCCGCAAATGAAACCTTGTAGAGTATTGATGTCGCCTTGTCTCGTGTGCGCTCCGCTCCCACACACACACACACACCTGATGGTCCGGCTCGGTGTGAATATTAATGGCAGATCATCATTTTGGAACACAAAGGCGCCAAAGGGACCGAGGGGGAAGGAAACCCGAACGCCGCCAAATGGTCGGGGTTTTGGACGTCTCCGACAGCCGCGGGCCCCGGACCAGATGCGGCCCGGTTCCGTTTCGGCTGCTGCCCGCGTGAGCATCACCTCAGACGACAGAGGAGATGAGACTCAGATTCTTGTTGTGGAGCGTCTTCGATTTCAGCACACCCTCGCAGCCATTCAATCCGACATTGTCTCTGACAAGAGATGTCAGACTTGGTTGGATTCAAAATGCAAATCTCTGGACTAGTCTACTAATCTCAAACAATAGTCAGCTTGTGTTATAAGAAAAGCTTTATTGTTCTGCACATCTGTTTAATACCAAATAATTGGGTTGACTTCAACTTATTTGTTATAGAACTCTCAGTACTCATTTGTGTCTCTGTGTGTTTGAAAGGTGGAGAGCTTGTTATGTTTTAACATTGGGACTGGAAGATTTGAGTGACACATTCACATCTGTCACCGTATGTCGCTGCCACACGATGACAAAAAGGACATTTTGCCACATGATGTCCCTGGATGCTGCAATAGATGGATCACAGTGAGGCTACAGATCATGCTCCTTCACACAAACACACACACACACACACACATACACACAAACACACAAACACAGACACACACAGACACAGACACACAGACACAGACACCCACACACACACACACCAACACACACACACACACACCCACACACACACACACACACACACACACACACACAAACACTCATAAAGACCTTTCCAGTAAGGGATGAGAGGGATCTTTAACATGGCCACTAAACTACCACGTCTAGATTCCACACTGCATCTGACTGCCATTACTGATCACGCACTGTGCATATTTGTTGGTCTTGACAACACCCATGAATTCCATCATAAATCCATTGCCAGACTCAAAGCAAAAGTGCTGCTGAGGTTGAAAGGGGGGTTAGGGGACGGTGGTAGTAGGAGGTAGAAAATGCGGAGTCAAGCTGAGGTTGGCACCAGTGCGGCAATCAAAGTGTGCAGGCTTTAACATGTTTTCTGAGAGAGAGGGCAAAGGCTGCCTCATACACTAGTGGCACTGCACCAAGGAAAGCAAAAGCCTCCATGCTGCAAGGCAGCTCCCAAACAGAGAGGAAGGGAGAAATGGCCCGAGCATTAGATAACCACACCGGCTTGGAACTGTCCAACCCCATCAGGGCCTGTCACGCTGCTGCCAGAGGGGACGTCGCTTTGGAACGTTTTTTTTTTTTTTTTTTTTTAAACCCCAAGTCCTCTGTAGGTTTTTGGGGACATCCTGTTTGCGAGAAAAGAGCAACTACAAATTATATAATTACACCGAAGCGCCGGGAGTCGACTCGGCTGCGTGTTGTCCGTGTGTCTCGGCAGCGTGAGGCAGCTAATTTTTGCCTCAACACAACACGAGCAGAATGACAACATGACAATCTTTCTCTTCGCCATTTTTTTGTGTGTGTGCGTTTGTTCTTTGGCTTTGGCATTTCAACATTACATAATGAGGGGTCTGAGCTATGTGAGAAGTAAACACCATGACAGGGACTGTATACACACACACACACACACACACACACACACACACACGCACACACATATTTTAAGACTGATCTGTCTGGACCCTGACCTCTAATAGTGCATGAAGCAGGCCGCTTTAGGCAGCAGCGGGTGGGCATCAAGTCAGGTTTGGGAGTCGAAGAAGAGCCCTCGCGCTGACAGGGCCTTTTCCTGATGGCACAGCCTCCCTGGTTTACAGGGCTGGTCTTGATTACTGTCACCCTCCATAAGACCGCTTAATGAGGATAAAGGCTAGCCCAAAACCAAAGAGAGCTTTGAACATGAATATTACATGGCGTCCCATCCAGCAACATTAGAGATCAAATCGGACTGCTCGCTTAAGCGACACTTGGATGTGTGGAGAGCCCACGCACGTCTCAATGCCACAGTAAACGACCCTTTTTTTGAAAAACCTGCGGTTGCTTGATTGGCCAAGGCACTCCGGCACTAAAAAAAGAAGAACCCAGAATGACACAAAAGTCAGTTTGAGAGGCTGCAGTGGAGATGCGCACACAGCATGGCCCCCAAGTTACACTCGTAGTTCAAAACACAGAGTCTCCCCGTGTATTCCGCAGCTATAAAAGTAGAAAGGTCCAGTCATTATTAAAGTCTAAGAGTAAAGAGTTTAAGAGATGTCCGTGTCTCTCCTCCATGTCTGGAGTGTCCACTTAGTGTCAACACCCTCCTCGTGTGTCCACTGGCTCCCCTCGCACCTCTTATGCAAAGTGGCTCTTATCCTGCCGCTTCATACATCAGCGCATAAATATTGCACGATGGCAGACATTTTTAGAGCCCCCTTTTTCCCCGAGATTGGACGCGGGTGGGTGGGAGCGGATAGAAGGAGAGAGGAGGCACAGATGGCTTTGACCGTGCGCACGCAAAAAACGCCCCCGCGCTCGCGCCGTTTTGTTGCCGACCCGTAATGAATTGTCTGGTAATCTATTCCATCTCGTGGCCATTAGCAGACTCCCAACGCCGGCTAATATGAGCACAAGCCTCATTTTCCAGAACTCTGATCACACAAAGTAGTGGGCAGCTAACGCGCTAAAATGAAATGGCCCATGATTACTGAGGCAAATATTTAATAGATCATGGAAAATTAGGCTGATTTTAATAAATTACTCGTCCCACTGAGTAGCACGCATATGCTGACGCTTCATGGGATGGGATGTTTGTCCGTTAGAGGAGATGACCACACAGTGACTGTGGACGATGGTCTAGTGTCATACTGTAGGTATGATACAACAGACCACAGAAACAGAACCAGTTAAAGTGGACATTTTCCTGTTTCCTGACTGATTCAGACAGCTGACTGTGTATAATTTCAGATTTTGAAAGTTATTTACGTGCAGCTTCATTGATGTCTTCCACTGTAATCTGGCAGAGGAAAATACATAATGTTTGTTTTGTGTTGTTATTGTAGTTACCATATTTTATCTTGTTTGTGTGGAAGACAGAATTGACTCAATGTTAAGAATGAATGATTTCTCTTCTCTCTAGATGTGTAGCAGTCCTTTTTACTTTTGCCAACATACCAATTTTTTATTTTATTTGAAAAAGATCCATCATATCTTGTTTAGATCAGATTTATCTGAAAGATTGAGGAGACTTACATTTCTGTCTCACTAGTCTTTATCTCCCACTTTGGTTACATCATGAGCACAGATTCGATGCATTGATATCAAAGACAAAAGAAAATTAAATACATTTGTAGGACTTAAGTGAGCAATACAACATGTTTGTGATGTTGATGAGTATGTGTGAGACAGCAAGCGAGAAAGAGAAAGGGGGATGAGAGAGGGGTGAAGCAGCTAGGAAAAAGTACGCAAGAAAATAACGCAGAGCAGAGTCCTCAATAAATCATTCTCAATGTTCTACCTCAAAATAGACCTCACATGATAAATGTGAGTTTACTGGAATCATTTTAACTGTGAACAATAAGCCTGTGTGTGACTATATCTGTGGGTGCGTGGCTGTGTGCTTGTGTGTGTGTATATACTGTACGTGTGTGTGTGTATGTGTGTGTGTGTGTGTGACAAATCTGGAAGCACTTTATGGCCAGCCGCACTGCACTCTCTGATTGGACAGTCCGTGTCACTCTTGGTCTTAAGAGCGTTGCCTAAACTTCCCCTAGGCCGTTGCACCGCCATCACTCCATCAGTGTGTGTGTGTGTGTCTGTGTGTGTGTGTGTGTGTATGTGCGCTGGGGAGACGGCACCACAGGGCCCACCACACCATCCATTTCTATCTAAATGCTTATTCCATCTCCAAGCCAGCCAGTCAGACACATGAAACGACCCACTCATTTGTGAACCGGGGCTACATTATTATCAATATCAGTGAGTTACTGTCACAAACCACAGAGGACAGGCATATTCTGGAAATGTATTTTCAGAAAGGAGAAGGCAGGATGGGGGTGTTGGCGTGGGCGTGTGTGGGTGTGGGCGAGGGTGGAGACGAGGGTGGAGGGGATATATTATTTCCTTTTGTAAATGTTTGTGTCTGAGCCTGTGACGGTGCATGGCACATGTAAAGAGTTGGAGCACATCATGGGGCTTTCGTCATCTATCGCCACTCTGCACTGTGCGCTGGTAACCACACTGTACTCCACTGTACTAGGTGCATGGACTGGGAACAACGAGAGAGAGAGGGGGAGAGAGAGAGAGAGAGAGAGAGAGAGAGAGAGAGAGAGAGAGAACACAGAAATCAGTGTGCCGTACGTCATGCTCTTATAGGTCTTTGTCTCACTGATCTCAGATCTGTCAGCAGCACTGTATGAATGCCGTCAGTGTAACCATCCAAAGCCCAAGTTGTCCTCCCCCTCATGCTTCAGTCAGTGTAAATATGGCAGCAGAGAGAGAGAGAGGGAAAAGAGAGAGGAAATTCACGCTCCAAGCGAGAGAACTAATCTTCCCTTCTGCCTATTTCAGTGCTCTGTATTTAATTGATAGAAATTGCACGCATCAAAGAAAAAGCACACTGAGATTTAATGTGCATAAAATGGACATTAGCATTTTAAAGAGGTGGATTAACACATTAATCCGGGCAATTTTCATCCAGCACTTCCAATGAGATCGTCCCGGCGTAGAAACTCGTAATGGGGCTTAACGGGCTCTTTTCATTTAGGCGCACACGCGTAGGGATAACAGCAAACTTTTAGTTTTTGGGGAAGGGAACGCAAGGGGCTTAAAGCCTTCACATGTCTCCAAACGAGAAGTATTTCAGTCTGATGGAAAAAAAAACCCTAACGGACATTCACATGATGGTTTACACTAGCGTAGCATGTTTCATCACAGAAGTCCTGAGTATGCAGCACACGTAGGCATCCGTCTCCTGAACTCCTGTGTGATGAGGATTTCATAGAGACCCTGCCTGTACCATTTGAACTGTAAAGCCGTTCAAAAAAAAGGCCTCAGATATGTTCTGAAAGTGGATCTTTTGTGTTAGGTACCAGTGCCGTTTGGCGAATCAGTGGAAGGGGGCACCTGCTTGTGCGTTCAGAACATCAAACGGCCCCCACGCGCACAGACACGATGCTCATTTTGAAAATCATCTTCTGTCACAAATCTACATGGCACAGGCCTGGCCACGGAGATCAAAAGCGGCTGTTATGACATACACTCATATGTTTGTGTTGTGCTCTCGGACTGTGATTAAATGGCGCCGCGCTATCGTGAAAAGGGAGGGGAAACGTGACTAGTGTTAAGGGAAAAAAAAAACTCCCCGTGGAGCGTCTCTCGACGTTTCATGTGTGTACGGAAGAGAAGCATTATGCATGCACGCTACACCCGAGCACAAACATAACATCAATGGCGCGGCGCGCTGTTTAGGCAGCACCGGGTATTAGTCGCGTGTCCTTCACCGCAGCACGCTTTTTTATTTCACCTCCGCACAACATCCTCCCTTCCATTTTGTTGTAGTCATTTACACTGGAGTTTATGCATGCCAAACATGTAAACCCCATGTTTCCCCATGCTAAGAGAATGTAATGTAGGTCATCAAAAGGGACGATGGGGAGATAATGTTGTTCGTGCACGGAGAAGAACTCTCCAGAGAGAGAGAGGAACCGACAATAATAAAGAAAGAACTTTTTTTTTTAGCCTCTATATATGGAGACAAACAAGCGTTCCTTCTACAAACTGTTAAAATGCAGAGTGGGTCTGCATGACTGTTGCTATCTGGTTGGATGAAGCAAACATGCAGTCAGAAATCTCACCTTAGTGTGAATAGTTGATGCATCTCTTTACTCACCTCTGCGTATATATATCTCAGGCCCCATTACTGCTCCAACATGAAACTGCACTCAGGACAACATTAGAATTTTTTATTACACACAGGTTGTGAGAACAAAAAAACACAGTTTTGAATTAATAAACATCAGAGGCTGTAGCTTTCAAATGTAGCTCCCTTATTTCTTATTGATCATTTATCATCAGAAGTTTTTTTCCCCCCTCTCTCCCTCTGCTATTTTATCCCCAAAGCGGGCTACCGACATATTTTCCGTGAATCACACCTGCATTATTAAGTGCAGTCCATTCCGTGACCAATGTCATGAACAGGAGAGGCTCTCCAAACAAAGTCAGAGAAACCCTGCAGACCACCCAGCGAACAATGTGGTACAAAGACACAACACAAGGGCCTGGACAAGAGCCTGGCCTTTGGAGGGTTTCTTTTTAAAGTGTGCTTGTGCACTTTGTCATGGGGAAAGTGACTTTAAGGCCACCAATGTGCTCAGGTCACTCTGGCGTGAAGGCCTGGCAGTATCAGCGGCGGCTTGCTCAGTTACAGTGTGTATTTGTGTGTGTAGGTGTGTGTGTGTGTGTGTGTGTGTGTGTGTGTGTGTGTGTGTGTGTGTGTGCGTGTACACACAGCCATGGGTGGGAGACAAGGGGATCTTTTTTTCAAACAGCCTCAGGGAAGAACTTGTCTGGTCCCGGTGGCGATTAATTGCAGCAACAACCCCCCCTTTCCTCCAGGTTTTACGCAAATAAATATGTAAATAAATAAATAATTTACGCCCTCCAGAATGTCAGTTGTGACAACACCACCCCTGCCGCTCCTCTCTCGGCATATAAATCAAAGAGGGTCTCTGTGTCCCGATCCAATCCAATCTCTCTTCTCTCTCTCTTCCTCTCTTCTCTCTCTCTCTCTTTTCTCTCTCTCTCTTTCTTTGTCCTCGCCCACCTCTCATTCTCATTTAACTACTGCTGAAATCAAAAATCTGGTCTAAATTTGTGTGGAGGGAGAGAAAAAAAAATACTGATAAAGGAAAATTTTCACCCAGGGGGCAAACAATGGCTCATATTTGAAACAATATCCAAGTCCTATTTTTCTTTCCATCTTTTTTTGCGCATAATTACAGTTATCTGCGCTGTCTGATTTGCATTAGTGGCTTGAGCGATCGCCAAGGCATTTGGACAGAGCAAAGGACAGAAATTTATTTCAAAATGCTCGTCTTTTGACATGCCTTGGCTGAGGTTTTGCGAGGCCTTGAACGCTTGGTAAGCTCCAAGACTTTGAACTCCCGATAAGGATCAACTTAAGTTGAACAGACACTAAGCTAATTTTACAGAAATTTACAGAGAGGCTCAAATACCGACGCGGCAGCCGAGTATAGCATATTCCTATGAAGCTATCAAAGTTCAGATTCCAGGGATATAGCCATCATGCTTGGGTGAGCTGCTTTTCATCTCGCACAGAGGCAAAAAAAAAAGAGAGAGCAACGACTACGTGCTTATCTGTATCACGGTTCGTCTTCCCGCTCCGAAGCTGAAAAGCATAAACACGTCACCGTGCGAGGAAGCAGAATTGGAATTGTCTCTTCATTTTAACACAGCGAGCCCCCCTGCTCGCGTGATTTGAGAGCCGTCCAATCCCGACGCAACCTCCAGCGGTCCGCGCCGCTGCCAGCCTCTGTCATTTCCCTGGCAGTGCGATTACTCACGGGCTGGCATTTTCACAGTTGTCAGGTATGGATTTAATGGCCAATTATCCCCAGATAAATATATCTATAAAGTACTGAGGGAGTCATCATCACAGGCATGCGAGAATATCAGTAATAATGGCTTGTGCTAAATAGGGAGGAAAATCATGTCTTGTCAAAGCCCCAGGACTCGGGCTGCCTCCGACTGTTTCACCGGAGGGTCCTCATCTACGGCGATGCGGTAAAATGAGCGAGAGAGAGTGTGTGTGTGTGTGTGTGTGTGTGTGTGTGTGTGCGTGCGTGTGTGCGGGTTGACACGCTCAAATCAGCGACGCTCAAATCATGTCCAGAAAATGTGAATAATAATTCTAATTTAAAGGGTGGAACTCCGACGGTGGCAGCTGTGACAGGGCCTGTTGGCTCATTTCGCTGTGTTGTCATGGCGACGCCAGCGGCGAGCTTTGCGAGGTGTGCGGTAGCGGCGGCGGCGGCGCTGGTGATGGTGGTGGTGGTGGATGGGCGGTGTTTGAGGGTGGATGGTGAGTGTGTGTGGGGGGGTCAAGCACAGGTAGATATAGCCCGCGCATGGGAGCTGAGCACTACCGGCCCCCCCCCCCCTCTCTGCTCTCTGTCTCACTTGCTCCCCTCTTCCCACACGACTCCAGACAGGTGACAGAACAGGAGAGGTGCGAAGAAATCGCAAAACAAAAAAAGGTGCTGTTTCCCGGCTCCACCTTGTCTCCGTTTCACCACCTTCCGCTTCTGATGGATGTCTCAAAGGAGCACAGAGGGCACACTCAATCACACACCTACACACACACACACACACACACACACCACGAGAGAAAGAGAGACGCGAAGGAAGAGGGATGGCATTTAGCCCCCCGAAAAAGAAAAAAAAAAACCCTCCCAGGAGTCAAGGTTTTAGGACATGCCATGTTACCTGCTGTCGTCCTTGCCTCACTCCCAGCTGTGTGCCGGGTACACGCCGCACACCGAGGAGACGGAAGAGAGCGGCGGTATCAGATCTCGCCGTTCTGTGGACGGGACCTCGGGAGGGTTTGCCGTGGGGCTGTCAGCTCTTCCTAATGACAGTGGCTGTCTCGGTAGGAGAGAGGAAGTCAGGCCTTCTGGTCCATATTAGGCACAGCAGAGGGCCGCTGAAGACCCCAGCAGATGCCCGCAGAGCGGAGGGCGCTAGCGATGCTGAGTGCTGTCACATGCACTCAACACAAGTAGGAGACACATGTAAATATATCCAAACACACACATACACATACACGCACACCACACACACACACTCCCTCTCTCTCTCACACACACACACATACACACACTGTGTTGTAGTTTATTGTACTTTATTCGCTGTGTGACACCAACTTTCTACATTACCCACCTGTAGTGGAGGGTGTTCACTTTTCTAACTCACCCAAGGTTAAACAAACAACAACAAACACAACAGAAAAACATTTTCCAATGTCACTTTGTCTCAGCACATTGCGTTTTAGAAGTACACCTCTTCTTTGGCGCCTGGGGTGTTTGGATTTTTGACATTTTGGAACACTCCCAGAAAATTACTTTAACAGAAAAAAATGGTTGGCATCTAATGCAATATGCAAAGGAAATATCTTGTCATATGCATCCCATCCTAATATGGTTTAGAATGGAGACCTTTTAAAATCCACATTGACTTTCTGTCTGGGATATAAGCCTGTGTTAAAAGCACGTCCCAAGTCACTCACCCAGTCCAGTTAATTGCAAAACCCAGACAAAAGGACAGCGAGCAGTGTCTTGCTGCCCAATCCATCTTTTTTATTACAGCTTCAATATTCAAATTTTTGCCACAAAACCACATTTATTATTTTGCACGAATAAAACGAGAATGTAATATTGGCGCAGAAACAACAGTAAGCAATGGATTTAACTCCGATATTAAGTTCTCAGCCTCCTCGTCTATGTCGCCTCCTTTATTGAGAGCAGTCATGGCTGAACCGAAGGACTCGATTAATTTCACTGCAGGCAGCCGTTTTGGTAAATCTCATTTTTATTAAAGATAATATTCTATTCAACCTGAATCTCATCGCAGATACGTCTAATTAGGCCGGGGTGACAGTGAAAGGGAGCCACTGAAAGAACCTAGAAAGGTGTGTGTGAGTGTGTGTGTGTGTGTGTGTGTGTGTGTGTGTGTGAGTGTGTGAGAGAGAGTATGAGTGTGTGTGTGTGTGTGTGTGTGAGAGAGAGTGTGATTGTGTGTATGTGTATGTGTGTGTGTGTGTGTGTGTGTGTGTGTGTGTGTGTGAGAGAGAAATGTTTATAAAGCTCACTGGATTAATTTCTGTGATCAGATAACTGGCTTTTCTTCTGACATTAAACATGGCTGGCGAACAAGAGCCTAAAGTCCTGGAGAGAGGGGAGAGAGGGGATTGCTCTGGAGTGGTATGATCACATGTGATAACAAGATGTGTGTACTCTATGCGTCGGTGTGTATGTGTATGCCTGCGGGAGAGTGTGTGAAAGAGAGATTATGTATATATGTGTGTGTGTGTGTGTGTGTGTGTGTATGTGTGCAGTAGTGCAAGTGATTCTATGTGAACCCGCTGTTGTTTTGCTTTACTGCTTTGCATACATCCTGGGTCTCTCTGCAGAGGCACACTGGAGAGCTCATCTCGCTGGCTTGACAGTCCTCCATGTCCAGAGATAGACACACATCCCCGGCAATGCTAATCACCGTCACCATCATTACCTTTGTCACGGCCCTGGTCATTGTTGCCATCCCTGCTCAGCGAGGTACCCATTTTCATAGTCCTCCTCCGTCTTCCCTCTCTCCTCTCCTCCGCTCCCCTCCTCCTCTCCGCGCCACCCCTTGGAATCATCACGGTCATTATCGTCATTGACATTCTAATGATTTGTACCATTATTCATAATGACTGGGTCCGCTGTGAGGAGCGGTGTTGACACGACACTGACAGGGTGGCGTGGTCACATCCCCTCACGCACTCTCTCAATTCCTCACAGGTGCGAATCACACACACACTCTCTCTCTCTCTCTCACACACACACACACACACACACGCTTACACACACCTTCATTTAGCTCCGATTACAGTGACACGCAGCTTATGGGTGTCAGTTCCCCTCGTCTTCACAATTTAAGGGGCCCCAGTCGCTCGGCATGATGGGAAGGCTCGGCCGTGGCGCGGGCAGCGGGCCCTGGCGGCAAATCAGGCGGGGCGGGAAGTGTGCTGCTCAGCCTTCCCCAGGCTCATTTGTTTTCCTCCAGTTGTCAAGCGTGAATATCACTGTGTGCAAATTAGCTAACCCCCCCCAACACACACACACACACCCCTTACACACTCTCTCGCCTTCGCCTTTACGGGTCCCTCCCCAGCCTCTTCCGCGGTGGCCGTCTGCCCAAGTGATGCCTGTTAGCCTGTAAAACGTGATGAGTTTAAATGCTCTAACGATCGCCTTAAACCATTCCGGTCAGAAATGTAGGCGACCAAACAAAAACAAGCCAGCTCAGGGACGTGCCGGGTTTAGCAGTACTGAGCGAGCATAACAAGGATCATCACCATCACCTGTCCTTATTTGTATGAGCTTTACATAATACAGCCATAAGTTGGCCTCACTTGATTTGGTCTTCTGTGCGAGTTATTGTGCGTACAACCCAAATAAATAAATAAATAAATACATAAATAAATGAAGATAATTCAATCGAAGAGACTTGAGGCATATTCATCAAAATGACCTTGTTCTTTGCCACATTTGATCTACTTCAGATCTTTAAAACTTACTTATATGTCAGTAATGGCAGTGCACTAATAGCTTCATCACTTTTGCCTTCAATCATAAACTCACTCTTTGAACTCTCTTTGGGTCTCTTTCCACAAAACCAAACAGTCAAGGCCATACTGATTTACAACACTGATCAGCTTTTGCCAGTCAACTTTGAATCACTGAGAGACTTGGTCTGAATTTGCCTCCCCCCCCTCAAGTTCATAAATACACAATGAATTTCAGTAACTCACTACTGATATCTACATCATCATGGTTATGACTTATGACTAATATGGCATGATTGTATGAAGTTGCATCAGTAATATTACATTGATATTTCTTCGAAGATAAATATGCACATTTTCTGAGTGTGCAAACTGTGCACGAATAACACATTGTGTGTGTGTGTGTGTGTGTGTGTGTGTGTGTGTGTGTGTGTGTGTGTGCCTGCACAAGAGAGAGAGAGAGAAAAAGAAATGTAAATATGGAATGCATTTGCACACAGACACGCACACACACACACACACACACACACACACACACACACGCACATGCAAGGTTCCCATTACCTTGCACAGACCCTATTCTCTTTGAGTTTGAGAATGCATGATCTTATTTGCAAGTGGAGAATTCTCTGGGTATTGTGGATGCCCTGTAGGCATTGTGGATGACCTAGTGTAAATGGTCTGCATTACAGTAATAACTAGATGCAGAGCAGCGAGCAAGAGGATCTGAGGAACAAACCGACTCCGTGAGGCCACTCCGCTTCATCTCCATGTTAGATCTCCAGCATTTACTATGTAACAATTGTTGTTATTTCAGCATTTGGATGCTTGCGGTCTGGTCTTGACTTTCTCCACACTCGAAAATGTGCCCTTGCTACAAAAAAAAAAAGAAAATACAAAAAAAAAAGACAAGCTGTGACCGCACGTTGGGGACGAGCGAGCCGTGTCGCATTTTCGACCACCCTATGGGTCTTGGCAGTCTCTCAAAACAAAAAAGAGGAGCAAAAACTTGGTGTGGGTTTATGATGATATTATTATTATTATTATTATTATTTTTATTTTTTATCCTATTTTCTGTTGTTGTGTGCACAGTCATGGTGGCCTGCTGTGACGCGCTTTCATCATGGCAGCTCTCTCTGCGCCATCCCTCCAGTGGCCGAGCGGGTGATGTCACCGCGGGGTCAGCCGTGGACATGAAAGGGGTGTGGGTGTGTGTGTGTGGGGGGCCATGGGGGGGGGGGGGGGGGGGGGGGTGGCTGTGGCGGGTAAGGAGTGGCTGCCAAGGGTCTGTGGGTAGAATCATCTTACCAGCAGTGACCAGATGACAGAATCCGCCCACCATGTGGCACTAAATACAAACATCCACAAAGCTCACGCTAACTGGACACGCCAGGGCCCCTGTCTGACAGCCACACTTTCTACTGTAGCCTACCACCGAAATGTCAGTTTATTCTTAGAAAACAACGAAAAAAATATATATCAAAGCCATCCGAGGGATTTGGAGGAAAATGAAAATAAAGGGAATTATGCCACACACATCCAGCCGACGACAGGATATAGTTAGAGCAAACTAGAACACTATCAAAAAACAGTAGAGGGAAAAAAGAGAAAAAACTTGCAACTGTATCAAAATCCTCACAGAAGCCGTTAGCTAATACAGTATTATAGAAGTGTTTTGCTCCCCCTCCTCTTCTTTCCATTTTAGTGACAAAGGAGCTTTGGGTGTCAAATGCCAATTCGCTTAATAGCGGAAATGTGTTGAGAGGAGGATAAAAACTGCTGAATCTGGATTTCCTCCTACTTCTGTTTCGAAAGCTACTTATGTTAATCAAAGTGTTATATATTTATTGTTGTCGACTACTTTGAAACGGAGCGGCTCTTTCCCCCCCGTATCGTGAGGAAACAGAGCACATATGATCATCCAAACAGCCTCTCTAAGGCATTTGTTATGCCGGGATAACATGGTGTGTTTTGAAGAACTCAGTGTTTTACCTCAATCCACTGAAGAGCCAGAATGAAGGGGAGAGGCGCTAGCCGCAGCTTCTTGTCTTAAAGGCACAAGGATCTCGGAGTGAGTGTGTTGTGATTGCTGTCTCTTTTCTTTCTCTCTCTTTCTCTTTCTCTCTCTCTCACTCCATCTCTATTCTTTTTTTGTCTTAAAAACTGTGCTTGAACTTAAATCTCATGTTTTAAAGATTCTTTTAATGGGAATCAAAGTCTAAATATTTCAATAAGGCTGTTTTATTATTCAGTAGATTCGCAGGCATTTTACCCATCCGACAGCGAGAAATCCACGCGCTGCTTACGTCTCGCCAATGCAGGTACATGGCTTCGGCTGGCAATATTACAAGGATTAGCATGGCGTATGAAATATTTAGTAGGTTTTTTTCCTACCCTCCTAAAACCTAATAAATCAAATGACTGCCAAATGTCATTAAAGTGATGGTCTTTGACTGGAGAAGAAAGAGAGGCTTTTCATATTCAAATTTGGGTGGAAAAAAAAGGAAAAAAGAGGAAAGGTTACTTGGTTTAGCTGACAACCCCTGGGTGCCCTACATTCGCACGCATGCAGGAGAGAGAGAGAGCGAAGGGTGTAGGGTTTGGTTGGAAGGGGGTGGGGTATGTGGAGGTATTGTCTAATGTGCTCCTCTATGCCACCCCCACCTTGCTCTCTCTCTCTCTCCCTCCCTCCCTCTCTCTCTCTCTCTCTCTCACTCACTCTCTCCAGGAGTCTGAGAGTTGTGTCGGGCGCTGTTGTCACAGGGTAGGTCTCCTCTCCTCCCATCCCTGGGTGTCAGCCCTGCTGCAGATAACATGTGGGTTAGCAGGATGGCCAGCTGGCATGATGACAGTCATTGTCAAGCGCATTGTCCTCCCCTCCTTCCCCAGTGACAGCATATGACAAACGCATGAGTGGCACTCATCATCTCTGCAATATAGGGGCGGATTGCTCATATCCTGCGCTGCTATCCAGCCCTCGGATCCTCCTTAGTATGCTGTCATTTTATTATATTCATACATAATAAATAGATCGGGGAGGGGGGTGTGGGGGGGGTGTTGGTGGATCATACACCAGCGCTATTCTTGTGCTAGCTTATTTCCAGATTGATGTACAGGCTCAGTATGGGCCTGACAGTGGCGTGTCACAGGAGATCTGTACTGCCTGAAGCGGCGTAGTCAACAGAGCTCCGGCTTCCCTTCCCTCTCCTTCCCGCCGCCGCTTCTCAGCACCAGCAGCTATGCTGATACAGAGTGATAGCCATAGCGATTTCTGTTCGGCGTGTTCGGAAAACAATTTAGAGATTGTTAACCTCGAATTAATGAGAAAAGTGCACTCGCGCATCAGACAACTTATCTAAAAAGGCATGGAATTTCATTAAGGAGTCGTGTTTATTCCCCCTCACCACCACCATCACCCTCACCCCCCCACTCCCCTGCAGTGTTAATAGGCTTATCACACTGATCACAGCCTCGTTTGGGATAGAGAGAGAGAGAGGGGGGGGGAGTTAGAAAGCCACGACGGAAATAAGATCGCACGATGAAGCGTAATGTCCATTGTAATGTCCGGGGGAAACAGGAACAAGGCCTTTAATCAATGTATTATACATCAAATTGATAATGTTAACTCTAGATAAGTCAAATGTGTTAAAAATTCATGTGAAGCTGTCCAAAGTTTTTTTTTTACCCCCTCCTCCTTTCTTTTCTTCTCTCTTTTCTTTATGTTCCCTTGACTTTCTTCTTCATTAATTATCATGCCCCTGAGGTTTGGAGCGAGAGGAACAGCCATCATCCTGAATCATCTTGACAAGCCAGCATGGCCCAATTACACCAACCCTCCGTCAGCCTTTGATGTGGCGGAAAAGCAGAAAGATAGGGGCAAATCGCGCCACCATATTATGGTAATGATGCAATTTAATCCTGCCACTAAACTTTATGTAGCCAGTTTAAAGAAGATGCTAACACTAATTATGAAGCCATTGGATGTGTGTATGCGTGTGTACAGTATGTGTGAGTGTGTGTGTGAGTGTGTGTGCGTGTGATGGGGGAGTTGGGACGAGTGTTTCGCCTCAACAAAGTGGCGCTCATAAATGTTGTAAATGAAAATGAGACAAAGTGAACTTATCTGCGTTTAATTATACATCCCAAGGAGGGGGAAAGGTGAAGGGGAGGAGGGGAGGCTAGGCTAGGGGCACCCAGGAAAACAGAACCTGTTGGATGTCCTGCCTTAATGAACCCATCACACTGCAGAAGTGACTGAGTGAGTGAGGGGGAAGGAGAGAAGATGAAGAGAGAGAGAAGGCATGAGAGAGAGGGAGAGAGGGAGGGAGGGAAAGAAAGAGGAAAGAGGGAGAGACAGCTAAGACAGGTGGTTATTGAGAGATAAGCAGAGGACAGAGGGACCTGAGAAGGAAAGAGTGAAGGAGGGAGAGAAACAAAGGGAGGGGGTGGGGAAGAAGAGGGGAAGAGAGAAAGAGAGTGAGAGAGAAATGCATATTGGAGAGCCTGATAATATCGGCCTATAATTAACTTGTCACTTCAATTACAGCTCTTCAAATTGGAATTGTCTTGGGCTGTGCTGCCGAGCCCTGCCTGTTTGGTTAATTAGTCCTGCGAGTGGCCGGAACACACCCTCTTCTCCCTCCCCCCAGTCGCCTCATGCCTACAGCTCAGCTACATCTCACACACACACACACACACACACACACATACAGTACACACACACACACACGCACACTTACACAAAAACCCCAAAAGAAACGGAAAAAAAACCCTCTTTGCCGATCCTTTCACACGCAAGTAGCCTAAAACTGCAGTAGTCAAAAACAGCCGATTCCACTAAATGATTTCCACTGACCAAACACACCAGACCAGAGTCATTAAAGTTGGATGGGGCTCATGAATAGCTGATCTCCAAGTGCCAAAAGTTCATTTGGAAACAAATGAGCGCCGTGAGGCAGTGAACATTCTTTGAAAGCAATGGGAGGCTTGATTGATGGACTGACAGCTTGAGAGCCACTTCTGCGTCAGAATATCTGTGAGAAATTATTGAAGATTTGCAAACAAATGTGCAACAATACGGGCATAATTCACTGTTGTGATTTTTTTTTACGTCCCTAAAAAGAATGAATGCTTGAAGTCCCATGTGTCCAAGAATGTGTCATGCTCGTTTGAACTGAGGACTGATGTTGCGCTAGAGCACACAGGAAAACGAAGAGAAAGAAAAAAACCTTGCCATGCCCAGTGTTCCAAATAAATCCTCACTTATATTGTCCTCAGATGTGCAGGAAGTGGATAGTTTCATCCCTGTTCAAATGAGATCCATGTTCAGCATGCTTTAACACACCCTCTCTCACTCTCTCTCTTTCTTTCTTTCTTTCGATCGTTCGTTCTTTCTCTCATTTCAGCATGCTCAAAGGCGGTCAGAGCTGAGCGGCTGTTTCTCATCTCTCTCTCTAATCTGTCTGACCGGTGACCGTTAGAGATGAGCGCCGAGCAGAGCGCCCGTCACTACAAAACACAGCAGTCTGATAATAAAAAAAAAAACACACACACAGGGAACTTTTTGGGTCTATTTAATGGGTTTGTCCTCGCTATTACCTCACCTGTCTCGGCGAGAGACACGCGTCCCTCTCCTGGGACTCCTGACTGAGATGTGTTTGAGCGTTTACCTCCCTCACTGAGCACTTGATCGGCCACAGCGGAGATTCACTGTAAAACAGGCCGCGGAGCGGGTGGCCGTTTGAAATCGGATTCACAGGCTCTGCTTCGTTATCCAGCATGAGACACCGAGTCCGTGTCTGTTGTGATTAATTCATATCTGACTTACCTCTATTATAACACTTTGAAAAGATAGATTATCATGAATAAGGTCTCCGTTGCTATTGTGCTGTATATTGTATATCGGTTAAACATTGTTCCATATATCAGTATATCATCTCTCAGTATGTCATCTTCATTATTTCTCTCTAATATAGGATTCTGCAGTGCTTGGCGTTTGTTTGGCTTACAACATCGTCTGGAGGCCCCGTTCAGCTTAAAACAGGGCAGTCGCCTCGCCATCACTGTCGGAGAGTATTGATTCATCAAGATCAGTGGTCAGCGCATCCTTGCCATTAGTGGGATTGACAGCGCTAAAGGCAATTACAATTACAAGCCCTGTGAGGTGAGAAGAGGATCCTGATGGCCTCTCGCTGTTCACTGTCAGCAGGAAGAAATATCGAGGACGTGCGCGCTGATCCATCCACGCTACTTCTCTCGGTCTTGCCCCGCTCTCTCTATCTGTCTATCCCAGCTATCTATCTATCCCTCCGCTGCACTCTTTCTTGCTTACTCACCTAATCCCGTCTTTCTCTCCCTCTCTCTCTCTCCTCTCGCCCTCTGTTCTCTCGCTTTTCATCCTTTCCCACCGTCCCGCACTCTTTCATTGTCTCTTCTCTCTTCGTTCCATCTATCTATCCCTCTCCTTCCTTTCCACCCTCTCCATCTCTCACGCTCCTCTTTCTCTCTCTCCCTTACCTCGCTCTTTCTCTCTCTCCCTCTAACTCTCTCTCCCTCTAACTCTCTCTCTCTCTCTCCCCCTCTCGGAGTCTGTCAGAGCGATGGCCGAGTCGATGAGCATTGACGTGGGCAGGAACGGGCCATCTGCCCGCTCCTTCCTCTCGCTCTTCTTTATTGCTTTGTCCATCGGCAGCTGCTGGAGAACAGCGCTCCCGGCACAGACGGAGATGTATTACAAGACGCACATGAAAGCTGGCTTCTTGTAAAAGGCTGGCCTGTGGCGGCCCTGATGCTTGTTGCTGTCCTCGCTTAAAGATCGCCCCCCGATTGACAGCGGCGGAAAGGGAAGGCTCCGCTTGCTCGTATACGCAACGCCGAAGACAGAGAGGCTAGGAGTGTGAGTGTGTGTGTGTGTGTGAGAGAGAGTATGAGTGTGTGTGTGTGAGAGAGAGAGAGTATGAGTGTGTGTGTGTGTATGTGTGTGTGTGTGTATGTGAGTGTGTGTGTGTGTGTGTGTGTGTTTATGTCTGTGTGTGTGTGTGTGTGTGTGTGTGTGTGTGTGCGTATGTGTGTGCATGTTTGTAGTGTGTGGGTTGTGCAGACATGCGTGGATGTCCAGCGCTAGATGTGGTAAAACGCCTCGCCCTGACCCAAACGCTACTGATCTTAGAGGTCTGGTGCTGGTCAACAGGATGGTGTTGGTCTGAGTTGTATCATGGGTGGAACCCTGTTGTTTCCCCACTCAACCCAAACATCTCCTCGTCCAAGGACAATCACTGTGAGTGAACGTTTGCCATTACAAATATGTCATCCGCCTCGAGGTCACCATTATTCTGGTCGATGGGAGAGGAGATATCTCCGAGTCCTGTGGTTTGTGGTCTTGGTCTCCGAGATGTCACTGCCCATTTATGTTCTTGTGAACTTTATCCCTCTGGGGTTGTGAATGCCAGGAGGACCACAATAACCCACCATGGTATTTGTCAGAGAAAGGCACCCCAAAGTGACTCACCACGTTTTATGGAGTCTTCCAACGAGGATAGGAGCTGGCATGGATCGGCTGGTTGGTAAAAATAAAATCATCGCGACGCGGGCCCAAATCAGCTCGATCTGTTTTTGATAAACAGCAATTCCGCTGCATCTCACACCCCGGATGACTGAACGGCTTGAGAATGCTGACATCATGCTCCTCGAGCGCTCGCTCGAAAGCTCTGGCCTTCTTATCAGCGGAGTCCCAGCAGCGGTAGGAAGATCCGCAATTTCTTGCCGTGCGTCACCGATCAGATCGACCGGGAGGCCAACTCTCTCCTCATCAATCAGCAATTTTCTTCCCGCTAACAAGAGAAAAAAAAATCCTTCGTAGTCCCTCGCTGTCGAGTCATTAATGACACACGGGTCAGAAGTGCATGGCCCGGGACAGGGTTTGGACCGGAGCGAGCGAGAGTGAAAGGGTTCGAGATGGTGCGGTTGGAAAAATGGTTATCAGTGGGGGGGGACAAGTCATCCAATCTGACAATTGATGATACTGTTGTTGAGACAAAACAGAGAATGGAAACGCACTGAGTCGTATCAAAGCATTCCATGTGTCTGTTTGAGGGAGGGCAAAAACATGGATGAAGCACGGCCAACATGGTTTAAAATTGCTACATAAAAAAGAGTCTCTATTTCTTTCCCTCTCTCTCTCACACACACACACACACACACACACACACATACACACACACTCACAGATTCACACACACATGCACAGACACACACAGAGAGAGAGAGAGACAGACAGACAGACATACACACACACATAGAGACAGACAGACATACACACAAATACACACAGACAAACGCACACACACACACACACACACTCACACACTGTCTCTCTCCTCTCACAGTCATTATGTGGGATGCAAAGAGTTCCAATCCCCCACAGAACACATTGTTAAAAGCTGGAGCAATAAACGCTGAAAACTGCAAACAACAACAGAATAAATGGTCCTGTTGGACACAGCGCCTACAGCCCTGGAATGCAGAATGCTGCGCTTTCCAAATCTCTTGGATTGTTGGACCATCACTCTCCATCTCTTTCTCTCTCTCTCTCTCTCCCACTTGCTGTCACTCAGTCTTACTCACTCGCTTTCCGTTGCACACATTATGCCCAAGCGCTCGTCTCCTTATGTGCAACACCCTTAACGCCTGTCCACATCGCTCCACATTCTGTTTCATAATAACCTCTGTTGTTGGAGCGGCTCGACGCGGGTCTTGTTTTAACTGCCATTCTCACAGGTTCTTTGAATCAGTGCTCTAAGGCAGAAATCAAGCTCATTTTTTCTGATGTGATGCTGAGAAGATAAATATTAACTGCAGCTTCTCCGACTGCCCCCCCTACCTTATCTAATATGTCCCACATGGGAGATTGTCTGGCGTTAACTGTGGTCTGGCACATCGCGCTGATGGCAAGGAAGCGCAGTCGAGCAGACGCATAGCGGCGAGGAGGGGGTCTCTTGCACACACAGACCGACCGACCGGTTCCCCGAAGTCCGATCAGACACAGGCTCATCGCTGCGTTTGTTTCAAATCACAGGCCCTGGTTCAAACTGGGGCGAGGTAAAAATCTGGCTACACCCCCCCCCCAACCACACACACACACACACACACACAATACACATACCCTGTGCACTAGAACATCTTGCTTCCTCTGAATGTAACACCAATAATTTCACAACGTCAAGTGGAGTTTGAATTAGAAAAAAAAAGGGTCATAAAGTTGTTACAGTTCACAAGCAGCCCTAGAGCTGTGTTTTATTGCGGTGACGCCACCGATGGCAGATCTGTGTGTTATTAGGAGTGACATTGTCATAATGCACTGACACTGCATCCCTGCTCCGGCGAGGCATAAAAATGTCCCACTCCAAAGCCAACATAAACACGCTGATAAATTACATTTATGTGCCATCAAGCAGCGACATTTGCTGACACCAAAAATGTTTCTGGAGATCTTGCCGAGGCGATGTTTCTCATTAGCCAGCCCCTAGCGCACGGAGCTAGCGGAGCGAAGTTGCTAATGAAACAAACACAGACGGTGACCTTTTGTAAAGTCACACTGCAAATTACAAGTAGGATGCAAGCAAAGATGTAACACCAAGGAAAAGCTTTGCAGGAAGAGAAACAAAAAAAGAAACACCCAAGAACGCTATAACCTCACAGCATTGGAAAGAGTGACGGCTGACACCAGCTCTTTTTATGCTGTTATCTTTGTCCAAACCTAATAGGGGTAAACAGTTCACAAAGGTCATGGACTTGGATGCTTTCCTTTGCTCACCAACAGATCTCTGAAAATAGCTGCAGCGCAGTAATAATTTAAGCTGGATCACCCTACCCTGAGAAGCTGGAACGACACTAAAGGCAAACCGGGCCTGAGCTCTTTTTGGGAAAGCAAAGGAATTTCTATAGTGGCTAATGTCTTAATTAGCCCATAAGAAATAATAAAATGCAGAGCAAAACATAGACCGCCAAATTATGACAAAATGGCTATAACTGCTCACTGGGACTCTTGCAAAATATGCAACTCATTAACCATAAGGGTAATAGGCTAATTTCCTATTTTGCAGACAAGGTTTATTAGGCTAAATCAAACGTACGCTTTTATTAAAAATAGGTGTGTCCAGCAGACAGCACATAAAATGATATTTTGTTTCCCTTTATGTATCCAGATATGCAAGCTTGTATTTTTGCGGTGTTATTCTACAACTGTAGTGGTGCATTAAACATCAATTATAGAAATGGTCCAGATACATTTTATGGGCCGAGAGCATATTAAATTCTGTGTGACCCCTCTGTAGCATGAGAGAGTATTTTTCATAAATCCTATTTTGGACAAAGGGATGGGAAGGGATTTTAGAGGAGTTGACTTTGAAGGATTTTTCCTGCTTAGTTTGTATTTCACACTGCTGTTTCCTGGTTTTACTTAAAGGAGAATTCCGGTGTGAAATTGAGCTTAACTGTACCGAAACATGTTAAGGTGTACTCACATGTGTTTTAGACGCACTTTCACTCACCCCCAGCATTCCGAACTCCTCCGTTTTCAGCCTAGCTTACAGTAGGCTTGAATCTATTAGATTGGGCATTACGTAGCCTATGCAGCTAAATCGCTATTTTTAAACCATTAAAAAGGTTCCAAGTAACTCCACACTGCATTGGTTGACTTCTGAGGGTCCTGACATTTAAAACGAGATACTTAAAACTTTGGAAGTGCACAGGAAGTTTATTAAAAAAGACTGTTTATTCAAGCAGTACCTTCATAGAATCTCTCCGCTGGGCGCCATCTTGTGGTGAAGTCGCGATAAGTCGACTGACGAGCACAAACGAACAGGAAAGACAGGGGGACATATTGCAAAAATTTTGCGCTTTGTTACTCATCATGCTCATGTAGACAGTATAACTATATATTTCCTATGGAATTACTTTAGCAATATGTTCCCCTGTCCTTCCTGTTCGTTCGTGCTCGTCAGTCGGCTTATCGCGACTTGATTCCAAGATGGCGCCCAGCGGAGAGATTCTATGAAGGCACTGCTTGTAAACAGTCTTTTTTTTAATAAATTTCCTGTGCATTTCCAAAGTTCTCAGTGTCTCGTTTTAAATGTCAGGACCCTCAGAAGTGTACCAATGCAGTGTGGAGTTACTTGGAACCTTTTTAATGGTTTAAAAATAGCGATATAGCTGCATAGGCTACGTAATGCCCAATCTAATAGATTCAAGCCTACTGTAAGCTAGGCTGAAAACGGAGGAGTTCGGAATGCTGGGGGTGAGTGAAAGTGCGTCTAAAACACGTGTGAGTACACCTTAACATGTTTCGGTACAGTTAAGCTCAATTTCACACCGGAATTCTCCTTTAATGCTCCCGTAAATAGAGATATACCTGCTCAAACTGTACTCCTGTCAAAGAATGCATTAACATGTGCTGTATGTAAGGTGAAAAAAAAATATGCTGTTGATCATGCGCTAGATTTGACATATTAACATCTTATATTATACTGTACATACAGTATTTTATGCTATCATTAAGCACTTATCTTTCCTAAAACCAGAGTGAGATGCACAAGTTCCGGGCGGGCTCTGTAATCATAGAGAATTTACTCCGGCTTTCACGTGGGTAGCATCCGTGTCTGTTTTACATTTTACCCCGAAAAGCTGTTGTCCTTATGAATGCCCTTTTGATTTTGCATGGCACATTCTGACTCGCTGATAAACGCCAAGTTCAAATATCCTTCACTCTTCATTTCCCCTACCGCTCCCCACCCTTTAGACGCCCGAGGGGTTTTGGGTTACAGACTTATCTGCAAGGGGCATGAAAACGATATCTCCAACTGGCATATTTGTTCGATGGCTGCTGGAGAGAGATGTGTACGTGTACACACGCTGAAAAAAAGGGAGGAAAAAGAAAAGAAAAAACATGGAGCTCTTGTTCTTCGACAGAGTCTGATGCCCTCTCTCATGCTCCTGGATGCAGACGCTCGGCTCGGGCGTCGGGAGGGAGGGGGGGCGAGAACTCGAAGGAGAACAAGGGCTCAGCCAGCGCCGCGGCCTTGCCAAAGACCTGTCACACCTGAATAAGAGAGATCAAAGTGGTCCGGCGGTGTCAACCACAGACCCAGTGGAGGCTGATGCCAGAGGCCTCCTCGACACAGCAACAGCTTTCCACACACACACACTCCCTCTGAAGCCCCCATGGTTTTCGAGGGTTGTTTGCTAATCCAATCTACATGTGTAATATGTCTAAGATCAGGGGCTCTTCTGAGGCCTTTCACAAGCCAGCCTGGGGGCAGAATTGAAAAGTTTCAGCTGTGTCATCATCATCACTGCTGTTATTTATTTATTGTCATTTGAAGGGGGTGGGTGGGGCGGGGGGCTCTCAGACCTCGAGTTTATGTATTTGTTTGTTTGTTTGTGTTCTTGTTTAATCGTGGAAAGCCGCAAGTGAATGGGAGATGCCAGCAGCGAGGGAGAGGGAGAGAGAGAGAGAGAGAAAGAGAGAGAGAGAGAGAGAAAGAGAGAGAGAGAGAGAGAGAGACAGCTTCTGCCATCCCTTGTGCTGCCAAACCAAACCGCTGGGACTTAATTGCTATGGGGTTTCCACTTGTTAAACAACGACTTTGGCTGGCGACAGGAACAGCTTTTCATAGCACGCTCGAGAGAGAGCCAGAGAGGCGAATGTTCTCGACTCCTCACTGAGCGTGCTCACAGCTTGTGATTGGGGTGGGTGTGGGGGGGTGATGGGGAGATGGGGAAGGGGGGTGGGGGGGGGGGCGTCGTTAGCGAATTCCACGGGGACAAACAGGGTGATTAAATGTTCACTCCAATGAGGCAGCAACTTCTGCGGCACAAAAACAATCTCGGAAAATGAGCTCTGTAAAGAAAAAAGGGGGTGGAGTGGAGGGGGTGAAAAATTGGGCAACAACGACCAAACAAACAAACAAACCCAGAAGAAGAAGAAAACAAATACTGACAGCTATAAATAAAAAGTCTTGCACAAAGAATCGGTTGAACACTACGCCGCGTTGTTGATTAATTTTAGAATATTCGGGATTATCGAGCGGCAGGAACTGAAATGTTCATCTGTGTGTCCACTGCTTCTCGGTTCCCAGTGGGCACTTTGTCTTTAAATAACATTATTGACTTTTGCACACGCACTCAATTTAACTAAACCTTTTTAGCCTGAATTGATTTGGTAAATGCCACTTGGAGTACAGCAAATGCTGTGAGCTCATTTCGTTCTCAGAGGAAATCTGTCTCACCTCACCATTAGCCAATGTAGAAAAGACAAGCCAAGCTTGCTTCATCTAAACACAACCGCACGCTTAAGAGGCAAGAGGACTCTGAAGAGATATATTCTCTTTAATTAAAGAAAGTTGTACTTTTAAAATGTTATCGTGTAATTTTTTTTTGCCCTGACTGGAGAGGTTCATCGAGGAGTGAGGCTCGCAAC
>NC_085004.1:24469436-24493545 GCF_963854185.1 Sardina pilchardus | reverse complement strand
AGTCCACTGCAAGGCATGCTGGGGGATTTTCACAACCTGAGAGTGCCACACCGGGTCCTGATTGGCTGCTCAGGGGAGGGCCATGGACGTGCATGTCAAGTAGTCACAGATGGGCAAGAGGGGGTGATATCAGGTAATACATCAGGGGAGGGGGGGAAGCCCAGAGAGAGGAAGAGAGAGAGAAAGAGAGAGAGGGAGAGAGAGAGAGGATCTGGAAAGTGGTTAGGCACATGTGCCGACTCAAGCCTGGCCTTCCCATTCCTGTCTGTCTCCATAAAAGAATTAGGATGAGGCACGAGCTGTGGCCAACATGTGTGCAGAAGAGGAGGAGAGGGGAGAGGAGCGGAGAGAAGAGGACAGGAGAGGAGGAGAGAGGAGGAGAAGAGGGGAGAGGAGCGGAGAGAAGAGGACAGGAGAGGAGGAGAGAGGAGGAGAGGATTATGCAAAAAATGCAGAGGCAAAATCAACGCGCTCCAACCCAAACATCAAAACATGATGCGTTGAGAAGATGGCATGACCTGATGCTGGATAGGAGCTGGCAGTGAAGTATCTCTGGACCTCATCTCTTTCTCTCTCTCTTTCTTTCTCTCTCTCTGTCTCTCTCTTTCTCGCTCTCCTTCAGTGTTTAAAGTGAAAACGTACGAGGGCGTTGGTACTGTACTCTGCATCCACATCTGCAGCTGCGAAGCATGCCGATGTTGCAGTCGCCTCCGAGTTCCCCTTTCGCCCCGTTCCCCGTTATAAATCGCATTTAGCTGCGTCCATGAATATAATTATCCAACTTCGGCCTTACGCAACAATGCAGTAGCCAAGCCAAATGACAAACAGACCATCCATAAATTAAGATTTTTTAAAATGGTTTTCACTCTCGTAATGTTTGCCACTTATTTGTGCTGCAAACTGCAGCGCTTTTTATTTTGTTTCCATCCATCTTTCTCACTCTGTTCTTTCTCTCTCTCTCTCTCTCCCTCTCTCCAATATCATTTTTGAAACAATAAGTTTCCAAGCAACGAAACAAATGCGCCATATGTGCAATGGCTTTGCAGCAGGCATTTATTTTGTCTGTGAAACCAAACTGGGCCGAATGATGCAGTGGTTTTACAGACGGATAGAGGATGCAGATGCTGTGTGTGTGTGTGTGTGTGTGTGAATCAGACAGCGCTACTTTGATGCTGCAGTTTTTTCCCCCCTCTTCTCTTCTGAGGGTTTTTATAGTAAGACCAAGGTCCCATAGTTTGACTATATTATTGTGGCCCTCCAGGATGGGGGGGGGGGGGGGGGGGGGGGATGCTCTGTTTTTTTTTTGTTGAGAACATTGAAATTCAGCTTTGCTCTGAGCCACAAGTAAGTTATGGTGATATTAAAGCAAATCTTGTTATTATCATACTTTAGTCGGGGGGCAGCCAACCCCCCCCTCCAGCAGTGTTCAGGGGAGAGAGAGAGGGATAGAGAGAGAGAGAGAAAGAGAGAGAGAGAGGGAGAAGCAGAGGCCTGTGTTTCAATGAGCGAACATATGGCATTTGGCCTGCACAGCGCGGACTGGGACGCCGGCACAGCCCAGGGCCCGAGTGATGCTGCTTGGCCCTCCACCAAACGGAAACAGGAGACTGGGAGACCGACTGAAGAAGGACCAGCTCTTTTAAGGAAAAAAAGAGTGTGTGTGAGTGTGAGTGTGTGTGTGTGCAGAGGGAGGTGTGTTTGTGTGTGTGTGTGGGGGGGGGGGGCACTGCACCTGCTTCCAATATGCTGCTCACCTCGCACCATGGGCGAAAGCAGTGGCTTTGCATCCAAGTGTGTGTGTGTGTGTGTGTGTGTGTGTCTGTCTGTGTATACGTGTGGAAAAAAACGAGAGAGAGGAAGAGAGAGAGAGAGAGAGAGAAAAAAAGCAGCAACAAAAGGAGGACTCACAAGGATGGGAAGATAAAAGACAACGAGCAAAAAAAAACAAAGAAATCGAAAGAGTAGAGAAAAAAAACACACAGACACACACACACACACACAGAGAGACACTTGAGAGAATAAGTATGGAGAACCAGCGAGCGAGGGAATGAGGGAGCGAGAGAGAGCAAGAGAGAGAGAGAGAGAGAGCGCGCGGCGGACTGAGGAAAGAGTCTTTCCTGTGCCTGTCACTCATCCCCGCTCACGGCGCTCACTTAATCAAGCGGGCATGTGGCATGGTGTGGCAACTGCCTGGGCGCATAAGTACATGCCTTGTGGTCTAGGCTGGTTGGAGGCCGTGCGGATGTGGCAGCGGTGGCAGCCCCTCTGCAGTTGTTCTTGGCATGTTTGTTTTGACAGTCGCCCGTGACACGGGGCACTGGCACCGAACGCGCCCGCTTTCTCTCGTCTTTTTGGAAAAGAAGAAGAAGAAAAAAAAAAACGTTTTCGTTGATCCTATAACTAAATACATTTTGGTTTGCAGAAATATAAATAGAAGCCATAATATCCCTGGGATAGCTCTAGCTCTGAGGAGAATGATATGAAAACAACTTTAATTGATTTTGTCTCTCTCCTTTTTTTTGCTCTGTCTTCCTCTGTCTGTCTCTCTGTCTCTCTGTCTGCCTCTCTCTCCATTCTCCCTCCACTGTCTTTGTCTCCGTCCACTGTCTTCCTGTCCTCTCGGCGGCCGTCTCCGGCGAGGACAGCGCATGGGACGATGGGAGGGAGACCGTCGTAGGGGACGACGGGAGTGGACGGACGTGTGAGGCTGAGCGTTTATCAGAGATTCCTGGGCTCGGCTTCACAGAGTCCCGATTGTTCCTCCTGCGCTGCACATCTGTGCCGAGTGCCAATAAAGGCACTTTGAAATGGACACCAATGACAACACACAGTGCACTAGGGAGAGAGAGAGAGAGAGAGAGAGAGAGAGAGAGAGAGAGAGAGAGAGATGGATAGAGAGACGGGGAGAGAGAGAGAGCCCCTGTGAAACAGCTCCCCTTGGAGCCCCGATGCTAAAAAGAGGAACAGCCAAGGCGCACAAAAGACGTCCGTTTTTCCAGAGTTTTCCGTATGTAAATATGCGCTCCCTCAGGGTCCCATTGTAAGAGAGGAATCTATATATGGACCCTGGCTCTATTATGGACAAATCCTCTTTAATGTTCTTGTCAGGCAAAGAACAGCTGGAGAGGAGATAAAATGGCGAAGCAATCTGCTCCAGCTGTGGAAGTATTAATGCAAAATTAACTACAGTGTGCCCGTTAATTGCTTTCTGGTTAATGTGCTTTTCACAAGTCTTGACTTCTCTTTTTGTCACACAATCGGAACTTCACCGGGGGTATCAGGGTCCTCTGTGAAATGAAAGATTCCATTTAAGAGAGTGAGAATGAGAACAAGGGAGGGGGAGAAGAGAAGAGAAGAGAAGAGAGGAAAGTCTTTTCTCTACCGCTCACACTCCACTGCGTTAAAATGACTCCAGTGTAAAATAAGCAAAATGGTAGCATTAGGCACCTGCTACTGCCTGTGTGTGTGTGTGTGTGTGTGTGTGTGTGTGTGTGTGTGTGTGTGTGTGTGTGTGTGAGTGAATGTGTGAGTGAGAAGAGTGTGTGTGTGTGTGTGTGTGTGTATGTGTGTGTGAGAGGATTTTAGTGTGCAGAGCCTTTTGAATTGAGAAGATATGACAATGAATATGGAAACTTGGTTTGGGCGCATTAGTACAACCAAATGGCCGAGATGTTGTCAGTGAGCCGGGGAACACAGTCCCTTCAGGAAAAAAAGAAACTGCGGCAGGCAGCTCTCTCACTTCTCTCCCTCTCTCTCTCTCATTCTCTCTTTCACTCTCCTCTTCCTCTGTGATGGAGTGATGACTGCGGATTTCAAACAGAGCAGCTGGCGCACTTCACTTTACTGCCATTTCATTTGTGTTATTATCTGTTGCCACCTCGCACCGCAGATACATTCTGACTCGTGACACATGGAAACTGTTTATGTAGCCGAGAGAGAGAGAGAGAAAGAGAGAGAGAGATAAATAGAGAGAGAGGGGAGGAAAGGAGAGACTGAATGAGAGCAAGAACGAGAGAGAGAGAGAGGAAGAGAGAGAGAGTTTTTTCCCCTCCATCCTTAAGGAGTAGCAGGAGTGCTCCTATGGTGGAGCCCCCATACATGCATGCATACTTTGAGGGGGCTGGAGAAGATTTAATTCCATGCTGTAAAACATTCATCAGAGCCAGATGACGTGGGAAGAACATTTTTTGGCATCTCTGTTTTATGGATAATTTGAGGTTATTTACACAGGATAAAGGGGCCGCTAATGAGTCGCAGACCGCAGGCTGCCAGGGGGACGTGGGACGGACGGCACGGCTCGCCCCCCAACACACACACACACACACACACACAGAGTCCCCGCAGCAACCCCCTGCTGCCTGGCCTGACAGGGTTTAGATACTGTACTTAAAGCTTACTGGATGGAGATCGAAACCTACTGTACCTCAACCTCACCAAGAGCTCATCCCAGAGGAGAGCTCCACAGGAGCTAATGACTCAGTTCACATTCCAGCGTTCTCTGTTACTGATGGCACATTTACGTTACATTTACGTTGCGTTTACGTTTGCTTTCAGCTGCCACCTGAGAGGAAGGACATTGCAGCAGTATACGTGGGGCTTCAGTGGCTTCTACAGAGCACCTCTTCCATTGTTGTCCATTAGATGGCTTACTTGCACAACAAACACGGCTTTTTCCACAGCCCACAGTTTGGGCGTAGTTCAACTCGCAGGCTGCATATTTCAGGAAAACAATGGTGGATGGGAGCAATATGTGACATGTGGTGAGTGAGGGAGAGGTCTGCCACCAAGCACAGCACACACACACACACACACACTCCCGCTGTACAACCACATGCACATGCACATGCACACAAAAGCTGTTAGCAGTAGACATATGTACATACACACACAGCATGTGAAATCTGGACAACACACAGACATGCACACACACACACACACACACACACACACACACACAGAAATACAATGTACAGACAGCCACATACAGACAGAAACATATCGGTACATGGACGTACAGTATACACAACACACACACACACACAGACACAGACACAAACTAAGACTCACCCAGAAACTCATACATGAACATGAACAAAAAACCGGGAGGCGTCTGCTGTAAACAGTCATGGCAAACTTCCCTTATCTTTCCTTCTGGAAAAAAACCCCACAGTACAGCTTGACACAGTAACCAGCAGAAGAAGACTTATGGCCTGTTTTGTTGGCTGTGCAAAGTGAAGATAAACAACAATTCATTCACCAACATGCATGCTGTGCTTAATGAGGAACAGCACTAAACATTGTGAAAGCCTAAGCCATGTCAAAATGGTTCCCATCATCCAAATGATAGCTCGTTACCCACTGCCATGGTCATGCCTGTATGTGTTAATTAGATTTTTGATTTCACAACTAAAATGCTCATTTTTTTGACACTTCCGTAGGCTGACATAGTTTATGAGATATCAACTGGTAATCCGCAATTGGACCTGCGTTGGAGCCTTCGTGAGATGTAAAAGGGGCCCATTAAGCAACGCAGCAAATTCCATATGAAAGAGACACCTGGCATAACTGGGACATTCTAAACATGTGCTGATGGAGAACTCCTAGGCGGGGGTGGGGGGGTGGGGGAACAGTGAAAACATCAGTAGAGCAGAAAGAACCCATCTCGAAATGACTCTTAAAAAGCAACAACGCTCCTCCTCCTCCTACCCGCCCGACTGTCAATGGAGACGGATGTGCGGTTTATAGATCAGGAAAACGAGTCGGTTCGCTCTTTACATCCGCGCGCATTGATTCCGCCGGACGGTGGATCGGTAGACACATCCCGAGCTGTCGTTAAGGAGCACGGCTCGGAGGCTGAGTCCTGGGGAGATCCGGCCGCGATAACACGGATTTGCTCTAAACACGCCGCTTTTGTGGCGGAGAGCGTTTATGAATAAGTAAACGTCAATGGTACCCTTTGCATCTCCCACTGTCTTCCTTAATGCTTTTGCTTTTAAGATGCATATCGCGCCATGCATAAAACATTGCCGCTCCCGTAACCACGGCGAAATAAATGATTGAAGGAACACATTCACACAAAAAAATCGCACCCCCCGAAAAAAGGGGGGAAGAAAATAAGAAATAACAGACAAGCAAGTGAACAAGTGACTGTGGATCTGTGTTCAGCTCCAGAGATTGGGCTCCGTGATTTAGTGGTTTCTTTTTCCAGCACGCAGTGCATCATAGCATGACTCACTTTGGCCCTCCTCTGTCACCCCCCCCCCTCACACACACACACACACACTTTCTTTTTCTTCTTCTTCTTCTCCTTAGTCGAACAGCCCCAAACTGATCTTTTAATTCATCCAATTGTCACTTCAGCTCTGGAAAAACAGGGCTGTAATTTTCGAAACTCTCCACCGCCTGTGACAAGTTTTCTTTTTTTTTTCTCCCCCCTTTTCATTTGGGCGCTGAGAGGATTAAATCAATTATGTTGATTCTGTATTTACTGCGTGCATGCCCGCAGTCGTTTGTAATTAGCTTATTGCTTTTGATGTGATGTAATGTGATGGAGTGTCTCGGGAGACATGGGATGCGGGAATAGAGTGGGAACGGGCCTGCCGTGGGGTGGGGTAGACTGGGGGGTGGAGGGTGGGGGGGGGGACTGGCATGGCCACCCTACTGCTCCAACCCACCCACCCACCTTCTCTGGCCATCCGATTGTTTTGGTCAGGCCTGAGGTGGACGGGCCAGTTTCACCTGAGCAGGCAGGGACAGAGGGCCTGGAGAGTGGGGGTGTGAGGGGGGGGGACTCAGTGTCGGATGGCTGCTCACAGTCCCTCAGAGAGGGACGGACCACCCGGAAGACTGGCGTCAGGCGTCCACCGTCCCCGATAACTGCCCAAACACACCCTAGCCATTCTCTCCTCCTCCTACACAGATCCAATACCACTCTCTCTTCTCTCCCTCGCTCTCTCTATCTCTCCTTCCCTCCCTCCTTTACATGCACGCATAATTACCCAAAGTGCTGCTCGGGCCCCTCTCTCATGCCATCTGATACGGGGCAGGTAGCAAAGCCCGAAGGGGACACTCCACTGACCAGCCGCTTTTGGACGCTGACCGCCTTTCAACTGCGGCCACCCACATCACGCCAGCGTAGGAGCAAGGCCCTCGGTGACAAAGAGGAAGCTCAAATCCAAAGTGGTGGCGTTGTGGTGTGTGTGTTTATGTGCCTCCGTGTGTGTGTGTGTGTGTGTGTGAGTGTGTGTGTGTGTGTGTATGTGCCTCCATGTGTGTGTGAGTGTGGGTGGTGGTGAAGGGGAAATACCTCAGAACTGGGAGTTAATGGGAGGCAGTCATGAGCTGCTATCTGCTGGGGGTGCCTTCATGAGCAGATGAAGGGTATTAATCTAAGGAGTGTGATCTAAGTGTGTGACAGATGCGTATTTGGAGCCGGACACGTCATGCTGGTTAAATGGGCTAGAGGCAGGGCCTGTTTGAAGTTAAATTTAGTCCCCTCTTCCCAGAGTCAAACAGAAGGAGGAGGTCTCGTGGATTCCTTGATGAGATTGACTGAGCCGGACTTCAGACAGACGGAGGAGTTTTCAAGTGGTGCCCACCTTTCTTCAAAGGAAAGACTGTGACCACAAAACACACACTCGCCACAAACACACACCCATACACCCACGCATGCATGCACACACGCACGCGCACACACACACACACACACACACACACACACACACACAATACACACACATGCACATAAAAGTGCACACAATTATTCATTCTTGCACATAAACAAGCATGCAAACACGTAAACACACACAAAAAACACTCAAACAAACACAGACACACAGCAAACACACACACACACACACACACTACTACCCTGCTCAGCATCCGTCTAGAGCACCATAGCCTCCACAGCGCAAGAGCAGACAGCTCTGTTTATGGAACAGGTCAGTGTGACACACACATGGACAGTGTGTTAAAATACACACAGCTCCTGCCACAGCTTCTAAAAATGCACTGCGGCCGTCTGTACATCCAAGAATAAAATAAACTCTGAATGTTCCGGCACGCTGAGCTGAGGATTTAATGATTGAGTATTTCAAACTATGGTTGGATTTGCCCCTGTTAAGGGAATGAAAAAAAAAAAAACGAAGAGAAGGAACTGTAGTAGGGGGGAAAAAAAGTCTTTAAAAGGCAGAGAGATATTGGATCGGACTTCAGTGTTTTACCAAGGGGCTGTTTGACTTGGCTGAGGGGGGCGGACAGATTTGCCGGGGATAAGTGCGTGTCACACGACGTCTCGGGGATTGCGAGGGGCGTAGGAAGCCGTAGGAAGCCCGCGGTGAAACCGAACACATGCAAACCGGCAGCCGCAGGCGCCCCGCATGAGCCAACCGACCCCAAACCCCGACTCCTGCACGAGAAAAGAGAGAGTGTTTCAGCAGCCTTGTGAAAGAAAAAAGAAACGCCCCCAAAAAAACCCTGTTTAAGGCTAATGGTAAATACACTGATAACCACGGTGCGATAGAAATCAGAAAACCATATTGAGCGCATAACGCAGTAAAATACATATAGCGTTACATACAGTAAAAAGGGGGGCCAGTGGAAGTCTGCACAGGTCTCTGTGGTGTGTGTGCTCAGACTAAACCAGCTACTGGCGCTACTCGGCAATTACCGGGCGTGATGGCCGACGCCGCGCGGCGTTCGTTCGGCCGCTCTGGGCCCAGGCGAGGGAGATCGTTATCTAGATTGCAGACTTGGACTTTAAGCGTCTAATTGCACCGATGGCACTTCGGGCGGGAAAAAAAAAAAAAAAAAAAGAAAACATCAACCAGAAAGTAGCCCTCGCTGGTCTGCGAGCAGATGCGTCGGTGCAGCCGAAAAGGCGTCAGTGTTTCTGTCCTGCAGCTGCGTTTTTAAAACGTTGCACCAGTGGCGGCGGCGGCGGCAGCAGCAGCGAGCGTTCGCAGGGCTCTCACAGCTGGGAGAGACGCCACGAGTGTGACTCAGGGGTCAGGCTGGGTGTGGTGGTGCGATTCTCGCGCCTTTAATTACAGTGATGAAGGGTTCGTACACGAGACCCTGGGGCCTGTGCAGCCTCTGCATGACAGAGCCCGAATGGCCAGCGAGAGTGTGTGTGTATGTGTGTGTGTGTGTGTGTGTGATGATGGCGTCATGTGTACCTGACGCCCGTGGTGGACACTGCGTTTTAGACAGTTCCAATCCTCCGGGACAGGGACGACGACGAAGCTCTCTTTCCCTTTTTCTGCTTCTGTTTTTCCACTCGACGGGTCACGTAGAAGGCACCGCGGGAGAGAGGGAGTGTGTGTGTGTGTGCGTGTGTGTGTGTGTG
This sequence comes from Sardina pilchardus, assembly GCF_963854185.1. Lineage (NCBI taxonomy): Eukaryota > Metazoa > Chordata > Actinopteri > Clupeiformes > Clupeidae > Sardina > Sardina pilchardus. Next base: position 24,484,199 of record NC_085004.1, on the reverse strand, counting down.
TGTGTGTGTGCGTGTGTGTGTGTGTGTGTGTATGTGTGTGTGTGTGTGTGTGTGTGTGGTGGGGGGGCTCATATAAAAACACATGTAATGAGAAAACATGTGGCATATGCCTATTGGAAGTCATCAACAACAGAAAATCATAATTAAAGGCAAACACACCCACACAGAAAAAAAAAGTTGTGTGTGTGAGGGATTGAGAGAGACAGACAGAAAGAGAGAGAGAGAGAGGGAGAGAGAGAGGGTAATAAAGAGAGAAAGTGAGAGAGAGAGAGAGAGAGGACAAGAGGAAAGACAGACAAAGAGAAAGACAGATAAAGAAAGAAAGAGAGAGAGAGGGAGAGAGAGAGAGAGAGAGAGAGAGAGCAGCAAGCAGCCTTCGCTTCGTGGCTCAGAGACCACTGTCATCATGTCTCAGGAATTAGGCAAACATATGCTGGTCTGCTGCTGTTGAGACCGAGGCGCCTTGCTCAGGCTGCGGTTTGGGAACATGAAAGGCTTTGTGGGATGAGCCGGAGAACTGGCCCTCACTCAGGGCCCTGTTGCCAGGGAATCTGGCAGTACACTCCAATTGTGGGACAGGGGAAGGAATTCGGTTACATATTCCAGCAGGGACCACAGCTCCAAACAAACCCAACGAACAGGCTGCTGACAAAACCATTCTGTCCACATACATACAAACTCCCTCCCGTAAAAAAAAAGGGGATGGGGGGGCTCAGCCACCCACCTGACCCCACACCCCCTTTCCCAAGTTCCCTCTGGGAATGCATGCAGGGGGGTGGTGTGTGTGTGTGTGTGTGTGTGTGTGTGGGGGGGGGGGTTGGATGAGGAAAGTAATGGTGAGGGAGTGAGGGAGAAAGAGAGAGAGACAGACAGAGAGAGAGAGAGAGAGATGGGAGGGGGGGTCCTCCATAGCTGAGTTGGCAGCCCCCTCCTTCAGGGAGCGAGTGCAGTCACAGGCGCTCCGAATGCTGGCAGCTTGCGCTCCTATTTGGCCGGGGCATTTTACAAACAAAGTCGTCTTTGTGTTTTTGTTTTATTGCCGCCAATTAAACAGTTAAACTTGATATCTATCATCAAGATGTTACCCAAGGGTCAGGCTCCATGATATGTGGAGAGGGGGGATACAAGGAGATGGAACAATTAACAGGTTACAGTAATCCCACTGCAAGGGCTTAACGGGAGTTCAGCGCAGCACGCTTCCATGGAAACTTGAGCAACTCCGCAGATTGGATGAGATCTCATTCTCCGTTGATAATTAGAGCGCTTTAGCGATGTGATGTATATCCAATGGAGCACAGAGAGAGCTTTCCAACACACCATTTGTTGTATTCTTCTTGGCAAAGCCGGGGAAATTTGTCACGTCTCGCGGTCTGAAAACAGAGTGTGTGTAGACTACACTGCAATAAGCCTGCTCCATATCTTCCCACAAGCAAATCAAAAGCCCAAACAATCACTGGTAACGTTCTCAAACTTCATGAGCAGTCTAATCAGTCAGTTACTGACTGTGTTGGGAGATAGAAACACTCTGTTGCTCTAGTTTCTCACATTGTTTACACTTCTGCTAATGCTCTATAAAACTAAAATCTGTGAATTAATGTGGTTGATAGAAAGATCAACCACATTATCTCAAAACTGACTATCGCCATACCATATGTCATAAAAGTAATAAGTTCATACGATCAAGATGGAAGGAAAAGCTACCAAAGATCAACTGTATTGGTGCAGAAATGTACACATCCACCTTACTGTGAGTCAGACAAAAACATAGTGTCACTGTAAATGAGGATAGGACACACTATAGGCCAGATCCTCAAGAGGAGGCCTGCAGTTCAAGCCCCCACCAGCAGGAGGCAGCCTTGACTGACAGATCGTGGTGACCAGACAAGGTCCTCACATCCAATCCAACATACCCTATGTACCCTATGTGCACTTATTGGCCCCACAGCCGCTCCACACACACATGCACATAGTATACTCACCCACCATGACACTGACACAGAGAGATACAAATAGATTAAAGGGGGCCAGTAAAACTAGTCTGGGCTGAACCGGGCCCGGCGTGGACGGACCCATCGGGCCCAGCAGTGCATGGCGAGGTGACGCTCCTCCTCCCCGACCGCACATCTGCGCGGCAGATCAAGCCGCCCGTGGCGGGGGAAGCGGGGACGGGGGACCGCTGACCGGAGAGAAGCGACATGTGGCATGCAGGAGGAGGATTCGCCGACCGCATTCATATCTGTCTGCCCGAGCATAATCCTCCGCCCGGGCTGACGCTCGGATGCAGAATGTTGCTTTTGTTTGGTTTACGGTTAAAGGCACCCTTCGGCCTGCCACAGGCCCTGGGCACACACACACCACGTCACCCGCCCTCTCCAACACCCCCCCCCCCCCTTCTCCCCCATCACCACAGCACCACTCATGATTACAGAAAAGCATGACTAGGGCCCAGCTGCAGCAGCGGCTGCTGCAGTTGTTGTTGTTGTTTGTTGACATTACGTAGTTTCACCCCACAACAAGGTTGTCACATACGCCCCGGACCCACACACACACACATACACACACACACGCACAAACACACACTCATACATCTGTCCTCAAAATCATCAACAGAGACACAGGAAAGGCTGCCAAGCCAGAAGTCACTGGGGTAAAAATGCATTTTTTGAGGGCTTTTTTTTTCTCTTGCGTACCACCAGAGAGCTGCTAATGGCTGTTGGGGTTTTTCTTAGGCCTTGGAATGATTATGGCGTCCCTGTCACTGAACCCTGCCTGTCCTTTTTCGAGAAACGAAGCCTTCTACTTCTTTCAGTTTCAGCCAGGTACCTTTCAGTCTTGTATAAGGATGAAAAATTGCAAAATAATCTAAAACATATATTATGTATATCTGTGCACACAGACACAGAAAGATGCAATTTCTTTTTTTTTTTTTTATTCCTCTAGCATAACAAAAACGTCTTTTGCTGTGTGTATGCTGTTAGTGACAGATTTCATCCAGTTTTTTTTCCCTTTGTGTGTGTGTCCGTGTCCATGTGTGTGCAACTGTAAGAGGAAAATGCGACGATTATACAGATCATCACTTTATCCCACAATGTAAGTGCCTTAAACGCTGAGAGATTCTCACAGAATGAGGTAGTCTGGGCACTCGAGCGGCAAATTGCCTATTAGATATGAGAGAGATTACCTGACAAAGGCACCGTGCAGGGGAGGGTGGTGTGGTGTGTGGACGACAGATGAGCGCACCACGACCCCAAAAATACATCTGAGCGTCTGTCTCCCCTTAAATACACATGCACAACAATTCCACTCTATAATTTCATGTTAGCGCGTCTGTCTCCCCTTAAATACACATGCACAACAATTCCACTCTATAATTTCATGTTAGCAATTAAAACCTCCTGTGCTGTCTCGAGAGCACATAATTTACTGAAATAATGTCTTAAATCAAGCGTTTCCTTCTCTGACAGACTTGTGTCTCCCCGAGGAATCTGTGATTCAAAACCGCAGTCTGCGATCTCCACGATGTTGTCACATGTTTTATCTCCTCTGGCTGACTAATTACCAGCAGCACTGGATGCTGGGAAAGCCCCCCCAAAATGGCTGTCTTATGCCTTTTTGCGGTTCAGTGTTAAGAATAACTGCTTCTCTTGCATTTTTAATTACACGCGATGATTTACAGCGACGAAACAGAGGTCAGATACAGAGGAGGGTCAAGACGAGGTTCATCGCTTAGCCACAAGAGTGATCCAACGCACGCAAAGGCATCAGCAGTTTACAAGCTGAGGTTTTGGAAATGATCTGATCTCAACAGGCTGTCATTTCTGACGATACTGCAAAGGTCACACCACACTTTAAGGAGTCAGATGCAATATGCAGTCAATTTCACTCATCAGATATACTGAAGGCCTACTTGTATGACTATGATATATCTGCATTTGTCGAAATTCCATCACAGCTGTCTGTATGACAGTTTGTTTGACTATGCTCTTCAGCATGAACACTGAATCGGAGTGTTGTCCCAGATGTTTCAGTGGTTTTATTTCCAGTTATTGATAAGTCATGCAGCATTCGGGTGTTCCGAGTCAAGTTGGTGTGTGTGTGTGTGCGACATCTGAAGAAAATAAACACACACTGCTCAGCTCTTCTTCTGTCTGGCCTGGCTGGTGCGATTGTCAACTCGAAAGTGGCAAGGAGAGGACAACGGGCTGGAAAAAGACTCTAGGAATCGGAAAGACAGGCTGTGTCATCTCCTCCCCGGACCCTTTTATCCCTCCCGCTCCCCGGCGAAAAATCCCATTTGAATCTTTCAGTGTTGCGACCGAACAGGCCGTCCCGGCATGCTCGGCGGCAGGCAGCAGTAAGCGAACCAGCGCCAAAACCCTGCCGGTACCTGTTTTACTGGTTAAAAGATCTGAGCGGAGGGGCCGCCTCTGACAGCAGGATGAAATGTTGGCTGGTAACCTGGCCAGAACGACGTGTGATTTTAACTGTGATGGTGTCCCCTGTGGCCACCTTTCAGTGTCGAGAGAGAGAGAGAGAGAGTGTGTGTGTGTGTGTGTGTGTGTGTGTGTGTGTGTGTGTGCAGAGCTCTCCGAACAGCTGTTTCCCCACTCTGTTCTTGATGTTGATGACCCGGAGAGGTCGCGTTAGTATGGAAAAAAAAGAAACAATGAAAGAGAGAGAGAGAGAAAGAAACACAAAAGCAAGAAAACCTCAAAACACCCTCAAAGTGTAACTGCCGGCACCTGGCAAAGTTGGCATCATGATGTGTCATTTCTCCCACTGGCAAATTAGTGGCATTAATCTTGTGGAGAAATTGAGGCAGCAATCTTGCAGATATTTGGAAACATTTACTGAGAACAAGCACTGCTGTCCAGTAACTCAACAGCCTCTAGCATACAACCGAACAATAGGAAAAAATAATAAAACACAAGAATCTTTTTTCCCCCTCCCTCGGAAAAACCCCCCCCTCACGACCACAGCGACAGTAAAACTTAAAAGTAATGTTCTCCTTTTTTCTTTAATGATAAGAGTAACATTATATGTGGTCACCAATGGCTCCGCCATTTGATTGCCACCTGCAAATTATTGGCTGTTGGCATTATTTTCCCCGAACACATACAATTGCATTGTGCTCTCTCTCTCTCTCTCTCTCTTTTTTTATTGGGGACGAAAAAAAAGTCACTAATCTGTGGCTGGTTCAGACAGAGGACTCCCACGGCACACACATCTGTGTACCAGCTGAGTCGGTTCAAGCCCCGCTCTTGTGCTTTCAGATATCAAAGGCCTGAGGGTGCTTTGGCACTGTTCAGATAGTTGTCCTTTTTATAAAAGACAAATAAGCAAAAAGCCCGGGCCGGCGTCCAAGAACGGTCTCTGACACAATGTTGAAATGAGGGGAGGACTTGGCTCCCTGACATGTGATCTGCGCGCGTTAAAAAGCTGCGGCGGCCGTGGGGAGAGCGAGACGGACCGGCAGGGGCTGTCAGGATGCTTGTCCTCGGCGCTCTGATGCAGTCACACATTCTTTTATGAAGCTGGCGCGGTGCGTCAGCACAAAACACCATCATTTGCGAAAACCACTTTGTGGCCCTTCAAAAGGTTTATCCAGACTGCTCCGCTTGCACAAAGCAAGTGTGTGTGTGTGTGTGTGTGTGGGTGTGTGTGGGTGGTGGAGGTGGTGAGGAATGGAAAGTGTTAGCACTAGGTGTGTGGCACCATTTTCTTCAAGGAGGTGGCCATGTGCTATGAGGTCATGCTGTGTTTGCCTGACAGAAAGATATGGTAGGCCTGACAGAAAGATAATGACGAAGGCTTCCCTGATGTTGTTTGAGAGTGACAAGTCCTCTTTATCCCCATAGATTACTCCTTCTTAAAACCTTTACCTCCTGTAGTAGAGGTAGAAAAGAAGGACTGGTGTGGAGGAAAAAGGTCTCTCTCTCTCTACCCGGCGGCAGCAGCACTGAAACTGTGCTGTTGAAAAGGGATGGAGATGCAGATAGCATCAGTGCAAAGAGAGTAACAGCCCCGTCCAGGCCAATGACACAGCAGTTGCTTTGGGTCGTATAAATGAACCAAAGAGCTTCAGCTAATGAGGCATCATGTCGAACACATGCAGGAATCCGCGTGTTCCCAGTGTACTGGGTTGAATCAACATTATACAAGAACAAGATTTAAATGAAAACAAGCAGCATTTGGTTTTTCGACATCAAAGCCATTAGCATGCTATGGATAACCAGAAGCTGCTCCCTTTGCTTTGACAAAACCAAACAGACAATTAAACACACGCTGCGACGAATCCGAAAACATTTCTCAATCCACTTTAGTACTCTTTCAAGGGAGCCTTGGTTTAGACGCACAACCTTTAAATCTGCCAAGCTATTTCGACTAATAGAATCTGAGTGGTAGGTACAAGGAGCAGGGTATGGCCAAAGAGGTAGTTGAACCTAATCGAATGTGACAGCAAGGGGTAGGAGACAAGGGCCAAGGGGAAAGGGAAAAAGTAACAATTCTGCATTTTTTTCACTGGTTCATTTATTTGCAGTAATAATCGGAGATCATAACACCGTCACCTCAGATCTCACTGCGAGGACTCAGCACTCCGGCGCTGATGGCTGGTTTACACAGAGAATAATTGCGTGTGCTCAAGAGGTAAACAGTAGGAAAATGAGAGCGAGAGCGAGAGAGAGAGAGAGTGGTCAGGCCCGTACAAATTTAGACCACTGACGGCCAAAATGGCCTGTCAAACGAGTGCTGCTCGCGTAATGACAATTTTATTTGTCGGAGCATGAAAACAAAACATGAACTGATTAGATACTCCTTGAATATGAATCAGATGCTGCTGCTGCTGCTGCTGCTGCTGTTGTTGTTGCTGCTGCCGACATGTGTCACCACTGACCAAACACACGTCATTGTCATTTTTCAGAACATTACTTCCTTATTACTGGATCTAAACAACACAACGTCCTAATAGAACTCCCAGTTCTTAGGAAAGCATCGTTGTCGCTACCTCAGGGCCTGTCCCCATTCTACATGACCACCAGACATGCTGGACGGTAAAAGAGCTCACAGCGAAAACCTGCTTAGCATCGAACTCAGGGGGAAACATGCACATTAAAAGCAGAAGAAAAGCCCCCAATAAAAGATTACTAATGCGTAACAGTCCCTGTTCAAAGGGGCTGCTGTGCATTAGTTAGGCACTACTTTTGTTTAACTCCATGTCACATTATTGCTTTTTCGGTTCTTCCTCTGCCAGCTCATCTGATCTGGATGGAAGTTATATTGGATTAGGGAGGTAGCTGACATCTCATAAGCATTGCCAAATATAGACGGGTTGAAGGTCAACTTGGGCTTTGTGTGCCGTGCAATGACATTCTTTTGTACCGATCTCGTAAAACATTCCCAATAACACTTTACATGAAGTTGTTGTCATATCACCATGACTTTATAATAAAAATCAGTTATTCTGAACCATGAACAATTTAGAATATTGAGTCATTGGCTGTATTTTTTTTTTACGCTATTTTATGTCACAATAAATGGTTGTCACGCAGGAAATGGAAATACCACCACAGAGCAATACATATATTTTATGAAGCACTGAGACAATGACGACAGATGTAAAAATATGAAGAAGATGTAAAAATAAAGACATCTGACCAGTACCATCTTCCACCGAGTAAAGACACACACACACACACACACACACACACACACACTGATGCTCACACATGTAGAGAACGTGTGCTTCTGTGTATATATAAATATATATATTTTAATGACTTTCAGGCTGACAATGTGCGTGCGTTTTAAACAGGGTCTCCTTTGTATGTCAAACCTCACGTTTTTTAATGGATCTCCTATAAAACTGTTCAGTGATCATGGTATTCAAATCACTGCGATGGTGAAACGCTTCCTCCTCACTGTGTCTGGAAGCGATCCCGAGGAGGGAGGTACACCACATCATACGCGGGGGCTGCATGCTCGCCCTGTTCACAAGGCATGAGGCCTTTCCTGTGGTGGTGTGCGAGCGCTTAAAGGGACTTCATCAGCATGCCTTTGGATGCGGCATGTATTTTGGTGAATCATTTTATAGGACCTTCCCGACTCTTTGTGCCCTCGTGCCAGGAGGTTTCCCCCGACTTTGACAGTCGTCCAACACGGGCCACCGTGACATTCAGACAGAAAGTCGCTGACCTTAAAGACTTCTAATTTGCGTTTTAGAATCCTTCCATTGTTAGGCATCAAGAGTGCATGAAGTACCAGGGGGCAGAGAGGGGAGGAGGATTGTTGCTGGGACCTCTCATGTTTACCATTTCATGTCCACACTCTGTGCTATACATGTTTTGGCAAAAGGCCATTGTGAGTCCTCATGCGGTTGGGTATTTATAATGAAACAAAAAAAGAGAGAGAATGAAAGAGGGAACAAAAAAGGTCTCTTTTGAGAGAGGGCATAATCGTTTTGAGGACTTCAGTGCAGAACCAAAATAATACACTTCAGGTTTTGATATAACTATTACTGCCTGCGAAGAGGCCTTTGATGTTAATTGAAACCACTGGGTAGCAATCTGCTTTATAGTACTGACAAATAACAGTTTCCTAAGGCTTATCATTGAAGGTTAGAGAACAGGGGGGCACATACTTGCTCCATATGCTCACTCAATACAAATCAAAATCAAAAAGCCCCTCTCAATGAATGCATCATCTGATGCAGAAAATAGTTCTGGGCAAAATGCGTGGTGACTAGAATAAAATATGTCTGGCTAGACTGAACAATACCTTTAACAGAACTCATTGATGTTAAAGACAACCCCAAACTTTGACATTTTCACAGTTTTTCCTGGCCACTATGAACGTCACCACAAGCCAGTAATGCAATAATAAAACCTAGGTGGCCCAATATAACATACCAAAGAGGAAACATATCATTAGTCTTGGAGACTATTGGCCTACATGCTATTCCTCAAACCACGTGAAGGTTGTAGACATACGGCAAGACGAAGATGGGGTTTTGGGGGGGTAAGAGTTGGGGGAGGTAGTTGAGTGGGCCCGGAGCTCTGTTTCCAATATGGACCATACACAATAGTGTCTGTCTTCCTTTAATGTGCTGCACTATTTTTCTGGCACAGTGCTCTCTTCACCTTTGATTTCTGACCGGCTTTTTAAAAACGCTCATTATAACACAGGGGGGAAAAAAGAAGCCTTGTCAAATGGTCATCCGGAGCTGATGCAATGCACTTTAACAGAAACCATCCCTTTGATAAAATGGAAACAGCACATTGATCAGAAGGAAACTTGCATTGTCTGAGTTTTTCTAATCTTTTCTAATCTTTGTAATTTTTTGCCCAAATTAATATCCCCCATTTCACACACCCAACATGGAAAGGTGGCATATTTACAGTATACAACTCTTGTCCCTCTGGCAAAATTCTGTTTCTTACAGATGTCTCATTTTGACAAACATGATATATAGTTAGGCCTAACCTTACTAATAAGATAAGCTGATGATGAAATCATAAAACTGCAGGTACAAGCAAGTATGAAAATATTTAATCATATATAATAAATGTCCTTTCCGATTCCGATATAAATACCTTTTATGCCCATGTGTTTGCGTTCTTATATGCATGTGGATTTACTTTGGCCCAGGTACGTTTCAAGCAGATCTTACTCCTAAAGCACAAAGGGAAGAGAGGAAATGTAGGTTATAAATAGGAATCAAAAGAGACCCTTCTGTTTATTGCAACAGGATGCCAGAGACACTGAAATCTTTGAACGTATGAGAGCTTTGAGCTTTTTACAAGACAGGTGAAAGGAACACGTGTGTTCAATCACTGTAGCCGGCTTGCTTGGGTCAGCTCTACCATAAAAGCAAAGAGATTACAAAGGGAACTAATGAAGACACTGATCAAAGTCTGTAATGGTAATACATAGCAGGTGTTTCAAACCTTGCAAAGCCTTTTACCCCCAGTGGGGCCAGGGCTTATGTCTTTCGCAGGCACGTCTTTTTGTCTTCAGCTGAAATGAATAATGTACTGAGCCGTTTTCAACACAATTCAAAATGTGTTATGAGGTATTCTCCTGACCTTCAGTGAGGGGGTTATTTCAAACATGTGATGCACAAATGCTCCCCACATTATCTTTCACAGTTCGTGGTGTTGGTTGTAAAAGAACATCTTGGTTTTGGACGCCCACCTTTAGCTGTATAGCACCTGGGCTTTAGACAGAGTTGAAAGACGTTTGGCACTATTCATTTTTGGAACATGTTCAAAGCATGGTTGCTATTTTTACACAAGTTGCAATGTGCTGTTTCTGATTTACCCTCGCTGAGGCTACCACAGAACATGTTCAAAGACCCCTGATCTGCTTTTTCATTGTTTAAAAAAAAAAAAAAAAAAAAAAAACATGAGCCTTAAGCATTAAAAGGCATCAGATATAAAATACCATGTCCTTGGCTATTAGTCAAATGCAATAGCCTCTTAAAAACTACAGCAGGTAGCCTGCAGTATCTACAGTGTAGGCTATTAAAATTAGCCTATTAATAAAACCCAATTATTAGGCTATAAAGAGGTTTGTTCAAAAATATAAACATATCGACATTATGTGATGCATACATACGCTTTTTTGCCATTTTATATGATCCACACAATACATTAAGCTCACAGTCATACTGTAGATATGTTCCGTCTAGTCATCCTGCATGCAGCTGACTGACAGCTCAACATTTGGCGCTGGCATACAGCATTGCATACGAGTTGTACATTTAAAGATTTCCGGTGTGAGTGAAGTTACTGACTGACCCTTTTCCTGCTGCTAGGTCTTTGGGAACTGTAGTTTTACGTGGAGGGCTACGTGGATTAGTTTCAAAGATACATTCCGTATATATTTCAAACATGTAAAATATAAATGACAGTTGTCATAATCAACATAGCTATCTTGTATTTCAATCGGATAGTGATTTTTCATGTCGAGCGTAAAAACGTCACCAGCAGGAAAACTACAAGTCCCAAGACCACTCTGGGTGAAAGCGAGGCTGTGTAAACACTATTCCAGGAACATGAAAAGATCGGATGACAGTGAGAGGGAGAAGAGAAGAAAGGTATCGCTTGTAGTTTTCTCTCAGTTCGCTGAGCATTACATGAAGTTATGCAATTTTTACAAAATGTTTTGAACTTTCCAGACTGGTATTGCATGTCTTATTACGTTGTCTAGAAGGCAGTGTAAGTTACCGTATCCATCACATGGTTGTGTTTCGCCTTGTACCTCTTTATCCATTTTTCTCCTCTTCTATTTCATACAGACTATTGATAGAAGATAATCGGTATGATTTGTTGCGACAGTAGTTTCATTGTAGATGACAGTGTTGTTTCATTGTCGAACGATTAGTTTCAGGGAGTCAGCTCATCCGTAAGTCATCCGGTCTCGTCCCTAAATAGGTTATTATGAGAAATCCGCTATCCCACCTTCCACGTAACATAGCACAGGTAGGCTACTGTATCATTACAGGGGTGGATGAGCAGTCACGATATCTTGAATTTGTCACGCCTCCTGATACTGTTGTGGCGTATCAGTAAGTGTGATGGGTCAGCAGCATTCACGAAATTCACGACTCACTACAAAAAATCATTAGCAAACAGTAGCCTACCGCTGTAGGTCTAGGTCATGAGGTCATCCTCTGCTACTGAAACACTGAAACAGCAGTTAGTGTTAGTGTGGTACAGTACATCTAATAACGTACCTATCTAACATAGTACCTATCTAACATAGTAGTCTACAGTTAATGCTAACTGCCTTCTGAAGCCCATATCTAAAACATCAACCTTATCCTATTTTACGGTTGCCCTGTTGTAGGCTAACAGCAGCATCAGGCCTTGTTGAATACTTCAGTAACACTACACTGTGCAGTAATTTGTCTGTTTCCAGCGTCTGTTTCCCCCCCTGTAAAGCACACACACATACACACCAGTGTTAGCCATGTCAACAGTGTTGCTGTCACTCTTCTTATGGCAGTTCCTGGGTGAGGTTTGCACATTGCCTAGCATACCCACTGGCTGTGGATCATCCCACTTAACCTCTCTCATCCCTGTCAACCTTTCTCCTGATGTGGTCCATCACAACAATGAAGCCTATTAAATAAGCACAATTAGGCTAAACCTGCACGTATGGGCATGGCAAGTGGACTCGCTAACAGAGAAGCCTCCCCAGTGTTGGTTGTGTCAATCACTAGCGTACAGTATCTTTGTACCTGCAGCTTAGCCTGGCTAGGGTGCGTCTAGATTTCTAGGCTACCTGCAGCTCTTAACCCACAAGCATCTGTTAACTTACAATAGCAGTGCTATCAAAGTTTTACTGCCAGATATTAGGCTACATCATCAAATGTGACATTTCTGTCTCGGCTTTTCATTTGTTGAAGATCTTCCTAATCATTTCAAGATCACGTGGCATTTTGATTAATCACCTTTTAAAAACACTTTTTTTATTTTAAGCAAAGAAGTGACTTGGTTGAAGATTTAGAATCATCTTGCTTGACAGGGACGTGTGATGTTTGTGCCCACGTGCATCTAGGTTTGTGCAGCTCTGCTTTACAGTAGGCCCAGTGGTCTGGGAGGTGATATGTAAGCCTGCTGTCAGATGTGTGGCTTTTGAGTGTGAAAGCAAGACTGACAAGACTGACAGAGAGAGATGAATGCGGTGGTTCTGCTGGTGTGCAGAGCAACTCTCTGTCCCACTCTCTCTCCCTCTCTCTCTTCCTCTCTCTCTCTCTCAGACACACACACACACACACACACACACACACACACATACACACACGCATACACTGGCTTGGCTGCTGCCTTGCAATGGCACATGTGTTTGGATCATGTCTGACAGCACAGCAACTATGTAGGACGTGGTTCCTCCTGTTTATGAAAGCGGCCATGGCGACCATATGAGCTGCATTGGGGGAACTCATTCCAGCTGGCCCTCGGGCGGGCAGAGTCTAATGACTCCGCTTCCCCTTTCAGACAAATAAAAGGATGAACAAGGGGGATTGTGATGGCAAAATGGCTGGAAAACCGCAGAACAGCCCAATTAGAAGACCCCTGTATTTATCCCAGTGGCTCGTTATAATAATGCCAGGGTCTACTTTATCATAATAAGTTATAACTGGGATATGGCTGTAGTCTTGTCGGCCGAACATGTTTGCAGTTATGCTCAATCATTCGGACGTGTGGTGATGCGCCCTCTTATGTGTCGCTTTAGCAAATGTAAGCTATTTGTCTTTTTAAAGCCTGGAAAAATACGTAGACCTGTTTTAGGATTCCCTTTCCCTCGTTTACTGCCATGTGTCGGGCATGTGCGGACTGGGGGGAAAAATGTAAAAACGTAAAAAAAAAAACGTTCACAAGATGTCTGTTTTGTGTGCTAATGGGGATAACATTGGCCAGTATTTCGTCTATACCAAAATGGTTCTTAATTGGAAACACATTCAGAAGCCATTTACTTCTGAGTAATGCACAAAAAATGTCTTGATGCTAATGGACTACAAGCCCGTCATTTAGCCCACCTTTGTGGTGTGTCTTTTAGTGTATTGGCATAGTCCAGAACTGTTGTTCGGTAGTAGTTTGAACGTAGTGGTTTTGTTGGGCCTGGGTTAGTGGCAAACGCAGCTAATACACTTGGTTATGGGAAAATATAACCGTTTTGTCCAGTTAGTTTCCTCTGCTTCACACCACAGATGAATGAACCTCTGTGCTGCTGACATCAAAACCTCTGTCCAGTGATGAAATGAAAGAGATCACAGGATAGAAAAAAAAGATGAAGGGAATCTATCAGAACGGCAGCATAAGTAATGACCACATAGTGTGAGCAGATGTTTGGAGGTTCTCCCTGTACCCAGGACATCAGTCAGATAGGCCTCATTGGGTTTTTCTGTTTGTGTGTTAGGTAGAGCAAGCTGTTTGGGGTATTTAATTTCTAAACACTCATTAAAATGGTTTGTGTTTCCCCTGGCAATTCTGTTAAATTAACAACTAGCCGGGTAAAAGCTGATTATGTGGCCACACATTCAGACTTGGTTAATCAATTCTCCCTCACACCCTTACCCCTCCGTACACACACACACACACACACACACACACACCAACACACACACAATGTTACCCAATGAATTAGTGTAAAGGTAACGATTTATGGCGACTAATGCCGACACGCTGTCATGTCGTAGCTGATGTTGTAGCAGGAGGTGGTGTCAATTTCCTCCGAATCAGCAGTCCCCCCCCCCCCCCCCCTCTCCACACCTCCGGCCTTTTCTTTCACTCCCGGGTTCCTCGACACATTTCCCACCTCTATTAATGAGCCAATAATTGAGAAATAGTGTCGGTTCCTGACATAAAACATGCGTAAGGAATACATAAGGGGGAGCAACATACAAGCCACCGCCGAGGCAGATTTACATCCAGACGTCCGAGTAAAGAACCGGGAGGGGAAAAGCACAGCATGGAACTCCAGACTTCATCAGACCCCCACCGCCTGGCCAGAGAGAGAGAGAGAGAGAGAGAGAGAGAGGAAGGGAGGAAGGGAGGAAGGGGAGGGAGAGATAGAGAGAGGGAGAAAGAAAACGGAACAGGGGCCGGAGAAATACTGCTCTGGCTGATAATGATACCATTACACTAATGGAGCCAGCAAATGAAGGAGAACCCAGACACCCTGCTTTATTACCAGAGGGGACCATTTCCTCGCTGCATTCCTAATGGCCTGAGCCCTGGGTATTGATCAGCCCATCAG
>NC_085004.1:24459436-24464436 GCF_963854185.1 Sardina pilchardus | reverse complement strand
TCTCTGTGTCTGTGTGTGTGTGTGAGCATGTCTGTGTGTGTGTGTGTGCGCGCGTGTGTGTGTAAGTACCTGGCTTGTACATCCGTGCCCGCGGCAGACTGAGCCGGGTGCCCACATGGCTGGAAGCAGCCCCTGGCACAGGGTGCCAGCTGGAGGCCTTGTTCCCACGCAGCCCTGTGCCAACCTGGAGGAAAAGCCCTGGATGGCATCCTCCACCTGAGCTGGGACGAGCCGAGCAGAGCAGCCCCGGAAAAAAAGCCCCACGCTGCCGCCGCCAAAGTCCCCCCACCCTCCTCCACCACCCCCCCCCCCCCCCCCTCTTTTATCATCTCTCCATCACTCATTTTGATTGATGTCAATGGAAATTACAGCCGATGAGGAATTCAAATGGACGGCCAGACTTTAGGCTGTATGATTTCACGCCGCTGCTCTGGTTTTTCGGGAGCGCCTTCGTGTTTTTTGGGGGCCGAGGCCGAGGGGGCCTCCTCTGTGGTCGAGCAGGAGCGATTTCCTTTGTGTCAAGTACCCGGTCTCTCATGCATTTCCTTTAGCATTTACATTTCTCGGCTTGGTGGTGGTGGTGGTGGTGGTGGTGTTTTCTTTGGTTATGCTCATGAGCTTTAACTGGGTTTTTTTGCATATGCAATGTCTGCTGTTGGCACCAGGCACATCCGACAGTTTGACTGGCATGCTGTCAGCCGGCATCG
The DNA here is from genome assembly GCF_963854185.1 of Sardina pilchardus. Lineage (NCBI taxonomy): Eukaryota > Metazoa > Chordata > Actinopteri > Clupeiformes > Clupeidae > Sardina > Sardina pilchardus. The sequence goes on along the minus strand of NC_085004.1, from coordinate 24,463,729 downwards.
GAGCGGCGTAGCGCCGCAAAAAAAAAGAGGGCTGCTGTTTTTTGGGGGGGCACTGAGATAGGAGGTGTGTGTGAGTGTGTGAGTGTGTGAGTGTGTGAGTGTGTGAGTGTGTGTGTGTGTGTGTGTGTGGGTGTGTGTGGGGGGGGGGAGTGTAGGCGGTGTGTGTGGTGTGAGCCCGGCATGTTCTCCTGAGCGAGCAGTGGTGCATGACAGTTGCCTTTCATTGCTGTCTCCTCTGCTCTTAACCTCTGACCAGCCCCGGTCTCTCTCTCTCTCCCCCTCTCTCTCTCTCCCTCCCTCCCTCCCTCCCTCCTCCCCTCGCCTGCTCAGCGCGGCTGTGAATGACGGGGCTGTGGGGTGGCGGCGTGCTTGTCATGATCCCACTGTCAGGGGCAGCCCGCCAGCCGCCCTCAACCCCTCTTTGTTCAACAGTCCGTTATGCCATCCACCGCCGCTGTCAACCACATGATCAAACGTGCATAAAGAAGGAACTCGCTTTTCCTCCTTCTCTCTCTCTCTCTCTCTCTCTCTCTCTCTCTCTCTCTTTCACTCTCAACCTCCTCTCCCTCTCTCGCTCTCTCTCTCCCCCCATCATAGATCTCCTCCTCCCCTCCCCTCGTCCTCCCCTTCTCTCTGTCCCTCCTTCCCCTCCTCCGTGTGTCTGTCTCCTGCTCTGTTTATTCAGATGAGCTCGACTGGGAGGGCAGTGGGTCAGATCCGGTTGCCACGGTGAGAAAAGAGCTCGGGAGATGTGTGTGTGCGTGTGTGTGTGTGTGTGTGTGTTTCCTGTGTGCGTGAGGACAAGATGAGACGAGGGGGCCAAAAAGACGGGGCGCAGGAGCAGTCCCATCATGCTTTGCTCTGGGACGGGAGGCGGGCGTGTCAGGCCTGTCTGCTGGAAGCTGCCGGGACTGAAGGGGGATGGGGGGGGGGTGGGGTCAGCTGTCAGCCCCTGTGTCGATGGTGGCCTGCTCCTGTAATGTAGGGGCGACCAGAGGGCAGTCACTGTCATTTGTAGCAGGACTGTTGAAACGGAGAGAGTCAAATGCGCATGCTGGCTCCGCAGTGTGTGTGTGTGTGTGTGTGTGTGTGTGTGTGTGTGTGTGTGTGTGTGTGTGTGTATGTGTTTTTTAAGAAGTGACTTGGAAGTCAAACTCCCGCACCAAAGCACCAGTGGACTTTCTGTAACCTTCTGCCTCCAAACTTTGGGGTAATTAATGTGTTTTTAATAACTTCATTTTGGTGCCTTTTGTTTATTTATTGTGTATTGTCAACACATTTGATGATTTGTTTTCCTCGGCCACTGTAGTGTTTTTTTTGTATTGTTATTTCAGTGAAAGGCCCTAATCAAAGCCATTCTCTCATTTCCATACACACTCGGCATCCGCGCAGCCATGTCGGAAAGTTCTAGATTTCTCCCATGTGGTTATCAAGCGGAGCGTTAAAGCACCATGTGACATAATAATCCCACTAACAGCACCCAACACCTCCCCCTCAAGACTGGCCCCATTTAAAAGGCATTGTCACGCCACTGGATGGCACGCTGCTGTCCTAACGCGGGCAAAACCGGTTGTCTTCACACATGTGTGTACACACACACACAGAAACACACACACACACACATACACACACACACACACACACACACAGAAGCGGGGTGCTGACAGGCGTGCGTGTCGCCGCTGAGTGACGGCGCGGACGGATTGCGTTAATCTAAGCGAGCGCAGCGGCGGTGGCGGCTGCCATGCCGTCCCCTAACTCTTGAGGAACAGACAGCTACTGTCGAGTTATCGCTGTTTGTAAGTCCCTCCACTGTGCTGCCGGATGACAATGGGGATTACTGCCAAGGTTCTTTAAACTGTTTTTTTTTTTTTTATTTTGGAAGTGGGAGGGTGGATAGTGTGGAGTGGTTTTTGGGGTGCGGTGGGGTGGGGGTAATGGTGGGGGGGTGTAGCGTCTTATCTGTGTCTACAGCATGCCTCCTCAGCCACGTTTTCTTGACTGTCAATTAAAGAGGGGATCATTAACTTCAAGGGTATAAATGTTCTAACACTGGTATTACGATGGGAAGCTAAGTCGGTGACAGATGTTCTAAGTTTAATTCTCGACTTGTTTTTTTTTTGTCCTTTAATTAATTTATGTATCATCTTTTTCTCTCGATTCCCCCCCCCCACTCACACACACCCTTTTCTCCTCCCCTCTCCGCACCAGTCTTCCATTCACGATAATCTCGGTTGCCATGGTACTAGCAAAAAGAAGATTCCCGCCTGTCACTCTAGTCTCTTCTTTTTGGAGGTTCAATCGGCTAATGTATTCAATATCAACATAAGTGAAAGGTAAACAGGATCTAATTGAGCGTGTGTTTCTTGCCGAGCTCTCGCCGCTGTCTTGTTTGTTAGCCTGAAGGATTTTGACAGTGTGGAGGGAAGCAGGCACACAACAGCGTGCATCTCCTCTGATTCCCTGCTTGAAAGAAGACCTGCACTACTTCACAAACAAAAAAAAAGAAAGGCGCTTTTTTTAAATAAAGGAAACCTTATGTCTCTTCAAAGTTCTTTTTTTTTCCCCTCTGCGTCTTCAAAAATAGAGTAAACTGCTGTACTCTTGATATTTTTGCGCTGTGATATTTGATTGCCAGTCGGTGCAGTTAAGGTGCAGGGGAGAGAGGGGGCTGCTGCCTGCCCCAGTGTAATGGTGCTCTGTGCGTGTGTGTGTGTGTGTGTGTGTGTGTGTGTGTGTGTGTGTGTGTGTGGGTCTCTGTGTGTGCACGTGTCTGTTTGAAAGATATCAGAGGCCTTGAGCTCTCTGTTTGGGGAAGCTGTGTGCATGGGCAGCGAATAGAGTGAGTGAAAGAGAGAGAGAGAGAGAGAGAGAGAGAGTAAGAGAGATAGAGAGAGGGAGAGAGAGACTGCTGATGGGCAAACTCCTTCCATCTCCGCTTCCCCATCGCCGTGACAGCTCCCTTCCCTTTGTTCTCTCCCTCCCTCCCTCCCTTCCTCTCTCCTTCTCTCCCTCCCTTTCTTCCCGCTCTCCTCCGCGGCCCACTCTCTGCCGGGGATTTGTGACAAGTTTTTGTGGGATGATCAAACGCAGCGGTGGCACCTGATTAGGGTGTAGCGTGTGTTTACAGATGCGTGCGCCCCGGACCCCCCCAACACCCCCCCCCCCTTCTCCCGACAACAGAGGGAGACGTCACACCCCTCCCTCGACCCCCCCCCACCCGCCCGACTAATTAAATTTGCACCTGGGATACCAGCTGTGACGGCCTCGAGAGGAATGATATTTATTTATGTCATTCCATACATACTTACGGTGACATTTATGGGAGTCGACCGTTGCCAGGGCGTCAAACCTTTGTGTGTGTGTGTATCCCCCCCACCCCCCCCCCCCCAGTAGCCATCGTTATGGGAGTTGCCATGGTTATGGGAGGGAAAACAAACCCTGGCCTGTGATGTCTGGGTCGGGGCAGAGGTGTGTTGACTCGCGCCTGTCATGTGTGTTCAGATGAGCCCGAGACAAGCGGGGGTCACCGAGGTGGACTCTCAGGTGTGAGCTCGACTGCTCATCCCAAAGCTTTATTTCATCCCTCGTGACAGGTGTTACTGTGTTAGACGAACATATTTTAGCTTGACATTTTTCGGGGATATTTTAGGTCTGAAGTGTTGCAGCTGGTTTAGATCCATAAGCACAGCGTGTGGGTAGGTTTTATTTGTAGTTGTGTGTGTCTGTGCAAATTCCTGGTGGTGAATTTATGATAATTTGGTTTAGGTTAACTGTCATTTGGCTCCTTTAATGATCAATCATCAGCTGTGTGTATTATTCATTGGTGGAGTATTATCATTAATCTCAGTGTGTGTGTGTGTGTGTGTGTGTGTGTGTCGAGCTGTTTACTGCTCCTGGTGAGTCCTGTTTGCAGCATGTGGACTAACCTCATCTGTGTGTGTGTGTGTGTGTGTGTGTGTGTGTGTGTGTGTGTGTAGACCACGTGTGTGTGTGTGTGTGTAGACCGTGTGTGTGTATTGTGTGTGTGTGTGTGTGTGTGTACTGTAGTGTGTTGAGTGTAGCCTCCGTGAGTGGGACATCACTCACCCCGCGGTACGCCACGGCTGCTGTAATTTGTGGCTCGTCCCCCTCACCCTGCTGGTTCCCAACAGCAACCCCCCCACCCTCCCTCCACCCTTTACCTCACCCCCCACCCACCCTCCACCCTCCACCACCACCACACGCCCAAGTTTCAAATTGACCGGGCCCGACCGCTGGTCATGCTGTATTACATAGGTTAGATGAAGTAAT
>NC_085004.1:24454436-24456936 GCF_963854185.1 Sardina pilchardus | reverse complement strand
TGAACAAATACCCTTAATACCACACATCCATAGTAATCAAATTCATTATCTGACACATACTGCAAATATACATTTGATGCACCAGCTATATGTTATTTAGTGCAGTTCTCCAAGCCCTCTTAGGAAGTCTTAACAGGCAGAGAGTGCCGTCCGGTCTGTTGTGGACACTCTCTATGGAAAAGTAAAGATGTATTGTAGGGCATGTAACAGTACTCTTTCATTGGAAGTACACGCACATACACTTTTTGAACAGTATTCCTGAGAGAGGGTGTGTGTGTGCGTGTGTGTGTGTGTGTGAGAGAGAGGGAGAGGGAGAGAGTGTGTGAAAGAAGGGTAGCATTCACAGCAAAACAAATAAATAAAACAGAAGTGCTGTGCAGCAGATATGTCCACTCGCCTAACTGTTATTGAATTGCTTGTTGTGAACGATTTTTTTTCTTTTCCTGAAACCACCACCCCACCTCCCCCCTCCTTCTATCCATCTGTGAAACAAAACGGCCAGGTACGGCTGCTACCTCAGCCTCCCACCTCCACCGTTCAACCCCTCCTCCACACCACCTCCACCTCCACTCCACCCCATCCCCGTGTCCTCCATCGCCGCGGTCAGCTGCGTGGCCTTAAGAGCGTGACAGCTTCTGGAGCTGAAATTTAACGCTCTGCCTGCATATTGATCTGCCGTGCAGTGCTGCACTGGTGGTGGTGGGTGGAGCAGGAGCAAAGGGGTGAGTGGGAGCATGGGAGGTGGTGGTGGAGGGAAGAGGAGGAGGAGGAGGAGGAGGAGGAGGAGGAGGAGGAGGAGGTGGTGGTAGTGGTTGTTATGTTGGACCAGGGAGTGCCAGTCCTCACCCCCACCTCCCCCCTGCCATCCCCACTGGCCTGGGGTCTGTCCTTGACACCACCCGTGGGGCTGGCCTGGAGGACACCCGTGCCTCCTGCCCTAGCTGGCTGGGCTGCGGTGCACTGAGCTGGGCAGAGCGGTGGGCTGGACCTGCACTGGCCTGGGACTGAGGCCAGGGCTGACGTTGGCCTCCCCGTGGACAGCCTGCACTTTGCACGGGGATATTGATTTTTTTTTTTTGGTGGTGGAGGGTGTGTGTGTGTGTGTGTGTGTGTGTGTGTGTGTGTGTGTGCAGAGAGGGCAGCAGTGTCATTGCTGCTAACTGGGGAGAGGCCTCAGGAGGAAGTGACTTCTCCTTGACTGTGCCTCAGGACGCTGGGAAATGCTACACACACACACACACACACGCACACACACACTCCCTACTACCCTTGCACCCCTGCCTCTCACCTCCACCAAAAAACTGCTAATCACAGTCTTTCAATCAACACCCCCTCTCTCTCTCGCTCCATTCCTCACTCTCTCCATCCCTCTCTCTCTCTCCACCTCTCACTCTCTCCATCTCTCACACTTTCACAACAAATGGGCCGGTGTCCGGATGCCTCGGGGACGCCGTGTCAGTGTTAAAACACTTTATTCCAAGCGTAAAATGGCTGACCTCATAAAAACAAGCCAGGCTCTCATGTTGTAATTTGAAGGTGAAAACTAAAAAGCCCCCTTCCTCTTTATCGACATAATCCTAATGGAAATGTTATAGCGCACTCACAAGAAAAAAAATAACAATTAAAGCGGGAAAGGGGGAGAAAAAGTCTCACACCCCACTCGATTTTTATTTATTCATTTGCTCGGAAAAAAGGTGGGAAAACGGCATGACGTTATTACTTTATTTTTTTCTGGGAGCCATTTTGACTTTGGCCTTTCTTCTCTCCCCTCCCCTCTCTCCATGGAGCTGACACGCTAAAGGTCACAGAAACATCTTTTTCCCCTTTGAGGTGTGGATGAGTGTGAAATAGATGTCGACACCACGGACACACTGAAAAGCACTTAAAGGGCCGTGCCTCAGATGTGCCAACCTGTCAGTGCAGTCTCTCTCTCTCTCTCTCTTTCTCTGTCCCTCTCTCTATCCCTCTCTCTCTCTCTCTCTCTCTCTGAGTCTGTCTCTCAGTGTCTCCTTACCCCCAGGTGCGTTTGTAAATACTTTTGGATGATTGATCTGGAAAATCATGGCCTTTCACTCTTGCACACTTTGGTCGATGGGGTTACACCTGCTGATGTCCGTTAAAAAGAGTGTATTTTACGAGAGAGTGAGTGTGTGTGTGTGTGTGTATATGTGTATATATGTGTACAAGTGTGTGTGTGTGTGTGTGTGTGTGTGTTTGTGTGTGTGTGTGTTTGCATGAAAGCGAGATGGAAGGAGTAAATGGAGACATGTAGGTGCGTGCTGACTAAGTGAGCGACCGTGTCAGGTGTGTGGTGACTTTGTCAGTCTCCTGTATGAGACTTGTCTGTGTGCTGCTTTAATGGGAAGTCGTGTCCAGCAATGTGCCTGCTTTTGTGCACTTGCAAAACTGGGCACCCTGTCTCCGTGATTTGGTGTGTGTGTGTGTGTATATCACGTGTGTTTACACATACCTGTCTTGGGTCATCATAGAGTATGCGTTT
>NC_085004.1:24441936-24451936 GCF_963854185.1 Sardina pilchardus | reverse complement strand
CAATCCATACAACATTGAATTTACAGTTTCCTCAAAGACGGGGGGCCCACTATAAATATACATGTTGCAGTATGGCAATCGACTCACCCTGCATTCGACCCAGCATCTGTTGAAATTGCTGGGGTGTTGGCTCTGGACTTTGTTTATTGTGTAATTCACACTGTTTCCATGGGGTGGGTCTGTAGGCAGAGGTCTGCGCCTCGGCCCAGAACCACCCAGGAGCTTAGCGTCTTTACGCCCCCTGCTTGATGTGAGTTATGATGACCTAAAGGCCTAACATCAATCAGGTACGGGGCAGCTCCTAAAGTGCCAGTGGAAAAGACCTTCTGATTGATACTCTTATTGACACAGGCCCACTTAAGCATTATTATATCCAATATGTTATTCGTGGTCAACCATCTGCTCCGGCACATAATCCAGTCAGCACTGAGCACGGCGAGAGATTTAAAAAAAAAAAAAAAGAAGGGAAGAAAAGGAAAACAACAAGAGTAAGAAGAACAAACAAGAACAACAACATGTACGGCAACAACAGCTCTAGAAGATAAGTGGGGAAGCCTGGCACCACTAGAGACAAGTGTGCGTGAGTGTGTGTGTGTGCGTGTGTGTGTGTGTGATTATTCCGATGGCAAATCCTGTTATTTTTGCCATGTGGAAAAGCAGGCTGTGTGTGTGTGTGTGTGTGTGTGTGTGTGTCCGTGCGTGTGTGTGTTTGCGTATGTGTCTTTTCTCCCTCTTGTTGTTTTGCTCTTAGCGGCTGCCTGTGATACTGGGGCAGCCCATCTAGTGAGCAGAGCCGGGGCTTGTCTCCGGTTTTTTAGTGGAATTTCTGAGCGGCTTGATGTATTTGACATGTGCGTGACAGGCTGTGGATGTGGAACAGCAGCAGTGTGCCTGCCTGAGCACACTGCACTATCTGGCCCAGCTGTGTGTGTGTGTGTGTGTGTGTGTGTGTGTGTGTGTGTGTGTGTGTTTAGTGAAAGTGTGTGTGTGTGTGTAGGTGACTACATCAGAGCAGCTGAGCATGCATCGTCAGAGAGAACCCACCAGCAGTCTCACACATAGGCTATACACATATGTTGCACACACACACACACACACACACACACATGCACACAGGGAGAGACACAATTTCACACATAAACACAAACAAGCTCAGGGAAACACACGCAGACACAAACAAACATTATTTAAATCAGCAGTCCTATCTACATTCCTCTCCCACACACACACACACACACACACACACGCACACACGTTCACTTTCACCGACTCTGGTATAATATCCTGAGTTTCTGTCATGAGCTGGAATCTGACACCAGCAATGTGTGTGTGTGTGAGGCTGTCAGGTTTTCCCTCTCCTTTCCTCTCTTCTCCTCTCCTCCTCTCCTCTCCTTTCCTCTCTTCTCCTCTCCTCTCCTCCTCGTCTTCCTCTCCTCTCCTCTCCTCCTCTTCTTCCTCTTGGCCCCTGCTCCATGCGTGGAGAGGCACGGTGACTGGCCATGAATAGTGCATGTTGTTTTGTTTCGTGGATCTCAGCTGTCTGCCGAACTGCAGAGCTCATTCCTGCTCGCGCGCATACACACACAGACACACACAGACACACACAGACACACACACACACACACACACACACACACACACACACACACACACACACACACACACGTCGGGCCCCGACTTAAAAGGCCCCGCGTGCTTGGGCCCCAACTAGAAGCAGGTGGTGTGCTTTATCTCACGGCTTCTTTGCCTCTCGGAGCGCCTTGGCTCCCAGGAACACAGTCGCGAGAACTACGGGGATAATTCCCAAACACGGACCATACGGCTGCGTGTCCTCTGCTCTCGGGGAAGGACGTGATTCTCTCTGCCCTCACCCTCCTCGCCAGAACGGCTCACTTTAATGTTATTAACAGGACGTTTTATTTTGCTCTAAAAGTCAGGACATATTTTGGCTGTGGTCTCAAACGTCAGACCCCCCCCCCCCCCCCCCACGGCCTCGGTCCCTTCGTCTTTTTTGGAAAATGAAACGGTCCCCACATGAGATCTCTGGCATTATTAGCCCCGCGCAGAAATGTGAGACGCGCGTAGTAAATGTCGGGGAATATATACGAGGCCGGCTCCCCTTTAACGCCCAGAGCGAGCGAGTGGCCCTGTGCAGGGGCAGCGGCCCTGACGGGAGGGCACTGGCGGCGGCCCTGTTACCCAGCCCACCTGCGGTCTGGTGGGGGAGTGGGGAGTGTGTGTGTGTGTATGTGTGTGTGTGTGGGGGGGGGAGGACGAGGGGCGGCTGGACAGGGTCAGTGCTGCTGTTCTCTCCCCCTCCACCCTTCTCTAACCATGTAGTCAACCCTCCACCCGCCCCACCCCACCCCACCCTGCTCCATCCACCACCGTCCCTGCGCTCCACACCTGTAGAGAATGAATAAAAGACGGATGCAGACTCTACAGGGGGGTGGGGTTGGTTGGCGAGTGTGTGTATGTGTGTGTGTGTGTGTGTGTGTGTGTGTGTGTTTTTAGGGGATGTGTGTGTCTGTGTGTCTGTGTGTGTTTTTAGGGGATGTGTGTGTGTGTGTGTGTGTGTGTGTGTGTGTTGGTGGGGGCGGGGGGTAGGTCGTAGGGAGGGCTGGTGCTCACTTGTGAAATTTATTTGGGTATCGGCGTTTTACACTGGTTGCCGTTGGATTTACAGGTCGGGCTGGAATGTGGCCCAATGAAAGGCGCTTTGATCCGTCCAGCAGGTTGTGTTTTACTGAGGGGGCTTAGTACGACACAGGGCATCTTTTATAAGGATTTGAGGAGCCCTCACCACAGACTCCAGAAATCATAAAAACGCAAGACCACAATGAAGAAGGCCACAGCTTACCTGCTTTTACCAAATCAAAAGGGTGCCAGGCCTAATCTTGAAATATCCATGGACTGCACGCCAGCATGACATTTGACCCAGACAAGTGCAGACCTTTCACACTGTATATTTTGCCCAATATCCTCCTCCAGTTTTGGTGTATAAAGTTTGATATATATATATATATGTTTGATATATATATATATACATATATATATATATATATATATATATATATATATAGGCTTTAAGTGACTAGTTCTTGTACATCCTGTAATACTCAAATAATCTCCAACCACAGACCACATTGCACTTCCTTATACTCTACAGTTCTGAGCAGCCTTGTATAACATTAGCAGCATACATATGTAATATTACCTCACTTTACCTGAGTGTATTAAGAGACACACTCACATGTGTATTATTGGTGTGTTAATGGGAACTGTGTGGTCTGACAGAGCTGTTTGTTTTCTCTCTCTCTCTCTCTCTCTCTCTCTCTATTTCTATGTCTCTCTCTCTCTCTCTTCCTCTCTCTGTCTTTTCCCCACCCCAGAGGCGTAGGCTCCTCCAGGAGCTGGGGGACCAGAGGATCCCCTTCCTCTCGCCCTCTGACCCTGGCTACCAGCAGCTGGTGAGTCCTCCATACTTATAGGAGAAGCAAGAATGAGTAACATTTTACATACAAGAATGATTAATAATAAATCATATAGTGAGCAATATAATTGTATCATTATCTTAAAGAAGCCAATAAATTGTATGTCGGCCAGAATTGTCATGTTTGTGTGCAGTATGTCAGGTATATTGCTGTGATCAATGAAACATGCAATAACCTTTTTATTAAATGGTGTCTTCACTATCTTGTATAATGGAGAGTGTGCTGGCTTAGACTCTTTCCCATGTGAGGAGATAGAGAGTGTGTTCAATCAAAATGAACATATCTAATGCTAAGTTTGCTTGTAACTTCTGCCATAAACTAGAATTCAGAAAGAAATGTAGCATACAGCTACTTTCTCACTTCATATTAACATGTATGACACGACTCTGCTCCTTATAAATTTGGCCAGTATTTGAATGTAACTCTTAACTTAACTTAAGAAGTTTATTGCACTATAAACATGTCTGTGATTATGATGGTCACTCTGAGACGACTGTGTGTGTGTGTGTGTGTGTGTGTTGTGTGTAATCAGTGGGACTCCAGCTACTCGGGGCTGGCCCTGCGTCCGTCGCTGGCGCTCCCCGACGGCCTCCACGAGCGCGTGCAGCAGGCCCTGTGCACGCTCCGGCGCCGCGGCTGCCTGCTGAGGGACCTGGTGCGCGTGCGCGACCGCGACGTCTTCACCGCCGTCTCCCGCGCCCTCCTGGGCCAGCCGGGACACACCTACCGCTACCTGGACACGCGTCTCTTCGCCATCCCCTGGCACGCCGCCGCCACCGCCACCGCCGCCGCCGACGACCAGCAGCAGGCGCGCGACGACACCCTGGCGACGGCCGACAACGGCACCAAGGCCGCCAAGAAGACCGCCAAGGAGGCAGCGGTGGCGGTCAGCACAGAGTCCTGCTGCGACGCCGACCTGCGTTCCGCCTGCCGGGCGCTGTGGGAGCTCAACCGCTTCTTCAATCAGGACGTGCAGAAGGAGCAGGATGCCCGCGGCCACAGAAAGGACTGCAGGACGGGCCTGCCGGGCAAGGAGGCGTGCCGGGACCAAGACAAGGGCAAAGGCGCGGGCGCGGGAGCGGGATCGGCCGACCAGGGGGGAGGGGCCGAGGGCAAGGGCACGTGCGGGAAGAGCGCGGGCGTAAAGGAAGGGAAAGAAGGAGAGGAAATGGAGAAGAGAGAGCAGGAGGAGGAGGAAGAGGAGGAGGAGGAGGAGGAAGAGGAGGAGGCCAAAGAGGATGAGGATGAGTTGATGAAGGAGGAGGGGGACTTGGACACGGGACAGGGCTGCTCCCACGACATCATCACCCCCGCCTCTCCTCCTCCTCCTGCTCCTCCTCCTCTCCTCCCGTGCGCCTCCACCCCCTCCTCCGGCCGTAAGCCCGGCCCGGTGGCCTTCAACATCACCCTGCTCAACTACATGGACCCGGCCGCCATGAGCCAGCTGAAGGAGGAGCCCTACTACGGCATGGGCAAGATGGCCGTGGGCTGGCACCACGACGAGAACCTGGTGCCGCTCTCGCCCGTCGCCGTCTACAGCTACAGCTGCGCCAGCGAGAAAGGTGAGTCTGTGTGTGTGTGTGTGTGTGTGTGTGTGCGTCTCTGTGTGTGTGTGTGGCTTGTAGGTGTTGAGGTGAAGGAAACACCATTTCATGTGCACTGCATCTTGGTGGACACAGGTCTCTCTGGAGGGCCCCAGTCATTTCAGTCACCTCACCAACCTCACCAACTAATGCTATTAGATTGGCTCCGTATGCACCACAATCAACCCGTACAGGTGCTAAGTCCTTCTGTAGCTGAGACAAATAAAATACCATTTACTGCATCAGTACAGTGAAATAGGATTTTGTGTTTATCTAACTAGATTTAAAACCACTCCAATCTCTTATCACTTGGACAGGAAATGATTCCTTGGAAACACCTCATTGAATTCAGCCTAATGGCATTGATATTCACTTACTAATCATTAGACAAAAGCATAAATACATATTAATAAGAAATCCTAGTTCCCAATTAATTAGCTCTTGTGTTTTCGAATATATCTTACAGAGGAAACTGGTCATTAAATGGAAGGCATTTAGCATGGTTATGGTTATGATAATGATATTTAGGTGATACTTTTGTCCAAAGCGACATACAAATAGCAACATTACAATATATTTGTACTGTACTGTATAAGGTCACCAGAGGTGGAAAAATTCAGCTTCAGTGAGTAAAGGTCCTACCACATACAGTATCCGTGCCAACCATTAATTTAAACCAGCTGATTCTAATGAGCAGATTTAGCACAACTCTTCAGTTGCTGCGTTTACATGAGAGCTTTAATTCCGAATAAAACCAAGTTAAATCGGAATAAAAGTTAATTCCGCTTTAAAAGAGACCATGTAAACGCTTATTCCGCTTGAAAATGATTATTCCGAATTAAACTTAATTCCGATTTAAGTGGTTGGTTTATTCCGATGTTAAAGCGGAATTAACTCCCCTCCTTGATCATGTAAACCTTTATTCCGATTAAAAGTTTATTCCGTTTGTTTGGCGCATGCTCGTACAAGGAGGAAGAAGAAGCGCATGCTCGTTTCATGGTTAATTCGGCTCCGTCTTCTTCCCCCCTTCTCCGACAGTCTTCTCCTCCTCAGCTAGCAAACGTGAAGCTTGACAATATTCTCGAGCTGCTGGCTAAATAGTAGGCCTATTATCAGAGTTACTGTGAAACCCGTTTTCATTATGTTATTGTCCATGCTGTAACGTTAACCCGAGATGACAAAAAAGTTGCTAGCCAGCTAAAGTTTGTTTTCTTCCGGTAGACCTTATTAGGCTACGTTCATGCGCCGCCTGTCCAATCGGAACCCTTCCCGACCCCCAGACGTTCAGCAGAATACAATAAAGCGTAATTAACGTATGTTCCATGTAAACGCCAATTCGGAATTATTATTTCCATGTAAACTCGAAGGAGAATATTTTAATTCCGATCTATTTAATTCTGAATAAACTAATTCTGAATTAAAAACATCATGTAAACGTGGCCAGTTACATGTAAGTAGTGCAGCTAATTGATGAGATCACCTATGCTGAGTGCTCAGGTAGAACCAATACATGATCAGACTTTTACTCTCTGAGTTTTCCACATCTGAGGGTCACTGGGGTTGACCCCGTGACCCCAAGTCTCTTATGCTTCTGCAGGCCTTAGAACATTACAGTACATTTGAGTGGTGTGAACAGCTGCAGTCTCAAATTCACCTGAAGCCTGTAACAGTCAGCAGTGTCTCTGACAGGGCTGTCCTGTCCACCTCTGTCCCTGTCTGGTGTCATCGCTGTGCGTGTCTGTGGCATCCACTCTGGGTGTGTGTGTGTGCTGAGAGCAGCCCATGCTTTATCACAGCTCTGTCAGCGTGTACGTGTACTGCTGGATCAGATGTCTATGTGTCTCTGTCTCTCTCTGTGTGTGTGTGTGCGTGTGTGTGAGTGTGAGAGAGTGAGAGAGAGGTGGTGATGACATTTGATAATGGCTTGACACTATCACAAAGATGCATCTGATGGCACGGCCCGCCGGAGGCCATGTTTGAGGCTGCTGTACAGTGGAGACAGGCCCGAGCGAAACACACACACGCACACACACACACGCACGTACACACACACATGCACACACATACACACACGCCCTTATCTCAGGCAAGGGTAGAGGGAGGATCATGTGTGTAAAGAGATGCCAAAACAGATGCAGAGCTGCAGAACGAGGGAGCGACAGACAGAGAGGGAGAGATAGAGAGAAAGAGAAAGAGAGCGCGTCAACAAACAGCCCTTATCTCCCCCATCTGATCTGAGCAGGTCCCCCTGTAGAAGTGATCGATGGCAGCCGTGTGGCACCAGCAGATAATGAGTGGTGTTTGGAGCAATGCCCTCACACACGCTTGTCTACTCATCGCCTTCGCTGCCTTCGTCGGCGGGATGTATCCGTTTAAAGTTCTCAGAGATGCCATTTCCCCCCCCCCCTTCTCTACGCCAAAAGCCATACTTTTTTCTTGTGTGTCTGGTGGGGTGGGTGGGTGGGTTGTGGTGGTGAGGGTTGTTTTTATGCAGCCATTCACAGGAGTTCCCAGCAGAGCTAAAACACTAACCTTTGCACCGAGCAGCGTGGTTCCTCGCTGTAATCGAGTGCGTGCTGTTTCATGCGGACGCCATGTTCTACATCCTCCTTACACGAGGCTCCGTTACCTCATCCATCACGCGGGGGAAGGCCCTGGGCTTCCCACAGCCTGAGAGGGCTCAGTGCGCCCCCTGCCATATCTCTACTCTCTCTTTCTCTCTCTCTCTCTCTCTCTCTTTTTCTTTTGCTCTCTCTGTTTTTTTCTCTCTGGGCCTGCCGGTGCTGTTCCGGCCTAAGCAGAACCACCTGGCTCCCCGCAGAAAAAAGGGCCTGTTTAGAGGTCTGGCGTTCTGGCCCGTTTGAACTCTGACCCCCAGGGGAAGAGGGTCCGGCTTCAAACGCAAAGGCGAGAGCGAGAAAGGGAGAGAGAGAGCGAGACAAAGAGAAAGAGAGGGGGAGAGAGAGAGAGTAAAGGAGTGAGGGAGGTGTGGAGGTGTTCCACAGCTGTGCCTTCTGAGGCTAAATTGACCCCTCAGCTCAGAGACTTCAGAGATGTGAAGCCTGACAAAAGCTTCCCAGCGTGAACAGGCACACACGTACCCCCCCCACCCCCCACACACCCCAACCACCACTCTTCTGTCTTTGTGCTTTATGCATTACCCCAAAACGTAATGTTCACTTTGCTCAAATGGCTGTGAAATGTTACAGCAGGCCGAGAGAGAGAGAGAGAGCGAAAAAGAGCAAGAGCGAAAAAGAGAGAGAGAGAGAGAGATGGGATTGTTAGCATGAGGAATTTTTCCCTTCCTTTTTTCCTCTCTCCCTCCCTCTCTCTGTCGGTCTCTCTCCCTCGCTTTTGTCTTTTTACTGCGTTCGCGTGGGAGCGTGTGCATCTGTACTTGTGTGTGAGTCTGATGTTTATTGCCCTCCGCTGAGCTCCATCCTCGCAATGCTTCAATTCAGTTGTTGCACCGTAACACATTCTGAAGGGCATGGATGGAAAGAAAAAAAGAGTGCACACACACACACAGAGACACACATACACACACACACACACACACACACACACACACCCTCTTCCACGCTTGTTTCGCACGACACCTGCTCATTCTCCTAAAGACATTTCCCTCTTTCATTCTGTTGTTTTTCCCTTCCTCTCTCTCTCTCACTCTCTCTCTCCTCTCTTTTTCCTCTCTCTCTGTCTTTTCCATATTGTGTGTGCCCCAGCTGATGGGCCCTGTGCTGTGGTGTGCTGGTCAGCATGAGGGCTGCTGATCTGGCCGTGTGCACAAGGCCTCAGGGAGCGCTGCTGTTGAGCTCCTCTCACAAAGCACCGGCCGGAAAATTAAGTTACTATTTATCCGTGCTGAGCAAAGGGAAAGCCAGCCAGCAGGCCTGGAGAGGCCAGGACAGGACTTTAGTATTGATTTTTACTGATGGGCACATCACATCAGGCCTCAGCTCTCTCTCTCTCTCTCTCTCCCTCTCCCTCCCTCTCTCTCCCTCCCTCTCTTCCCCCTCTCTCTTTCTCTCTCTCCCTCTCTCCCCCTCTCTCTGCTCCCTCGCTACAAAAGGAATGATTTCCCAAAATGCTGTGCTGTTTTCTCCGCACGTCCGTCTCAACAGCTCAATTGCATTAACAGTGCACTCTCACAATGGCCTTTGTAATCATTGCCCTTGTACCATGTGCAGCGGCGACAATGTGAGGATAAAAAAAAACACACACACTGTCTAATCAGATCGTACCGTGCTTTTCAGAGCACCCCTCTGTAGTAGGGAGGTTAAGCCCAAAAAATAGGCCATTGACTTCAAGTGATGATGCAAAGGCAAATGACTGCTCTTGTGTCGTCTTTTGTCGCCCTGTAGCGGCGCAGTCGGAGGCGGAGTCGGAGGCGGCCGAGGCGGGGGACGCCGGGAAGGACACCCAGAGCGGGGGCTCGGCCGAGTCGTGCGGCGCCGACGCCCCCGGGAGCAGCAGCGAGACCGGGGACGCGGGCGACTCCGGTGACCCCAGTGACCCGGGCGAGGGCGACTCCAGCATGGCCATGGCGACGGAGCCGGCCGTGGCGACGGCCGAGGCGGAGGTCAGCCAGGCGGGGGACAGACGCGGCGGCGGTGGCGGCAGTGGCGGCGGTGCTGGTGGCGGTGGTGGTGGTGGTGGTGGGGGGAAGAAACAGTCCTGCTGGAGGGTGGGGCTGAAGGTGGCCTGGGACATCCACACACCGGGCCTCGCCCTGCCCCTGCAGTCAGGAGACTGCTACTACATGACAGGTAGTGTGTTTACCACACACACACATACACAGTCACACACAGTCACACACTGTCACACACAGTCACACACAGTCACATGCAATTGTTAGTTCATTCAAGGTTGAGTCACACACATAAGCACTTTGCATACAGCATGGATATTCATGCATACATA
>NC_085004.1:24434436-24436936 GCF_963854185.1 Sardina pilchardus | reverse complement strand
AGACTCCCGCCGCTCTGTGGCGAGGGGGCAAGGGGTGCCAGAGGCTAACGGTTAAAATAGCACCTCATCTCTCACTGGCAGGGCCCCGCATATAGAGACCCCTGTGTGTGTGGGTGTGCTTATAGTGTGTGTGTGTGTGTGTGTGTGTGTGTGTGTGTGTGTGTGTGTGTGTGTGTGTGTGTGTGTGTGTGTGTGTGGTGAGACGCTGAGTGTGTGTGTGTGGGCACGCGTGGGAGCCGCAGACGCCATGACAGATGAGCCTCCTGCCAGGCTGTTGAAAGGTCGGACTCTTCCATTAATTATTTGGCGTGGGGGGGAGAGAAATGAGGGAGCAGTGGTGGGGGCGGTCGGAGGATGGGGACGACTTTATAAAGCAGTGGTCGAGTCCCCCCCCCCGCCCCCTGCCCCTTCCATCATCCCGGTCCTCCTGAGCGGCCGCCACCGCCCGCCGCAGGATTACTCCGCCTCGGCCGCGTCCGCCGTGGCCCACCATTTATTCCGCCAAAACGGGCCGCCATTTATAATAAAAGAAGGATCAGCGGCGGAGCAGGACCCAGAGGAGGTGGCAGGAGCCGGCTGGCGAGGAGGCTGCTGGGATGATCGATCGGCCCATTTGTTTAGAGTTGCCCACCAGGGCTTTGCTGTGCTTTTAAATGGTGCATTGTTGTTTTTATATATAAATATATTATATAGATGTATATAAATAGTCTTTTTCTGGAGTTATTTGTTATTCGAGGCAGTGGGTTTTCCGGTGCGGTCAGAGCACTATTCGCGCTGGGGTCTTGTTTGACATGTTCAGCCCGAGAAGTTGAACAAGCGGAGGAAATCACGAGTGCGGTGACACTGGCTGCACCTTTCGGGCTTGTCCTTTAAAACAAGCCGTGAATATGTTTTGTAGGGCGGCGCGGCCGTGTACTTATGTACTTACAACCCGTCGGAGGGATTCGCCGCGGTGCCGCGGTGGTCCTGCTCTCGTGTCCTCGAACTGGAGCACATCTTACTGCGGGGAATGTCGCCACGTGTGACAAGGGACATTTGTCAAGCGATGAAGTACAATGCACACACACATATACATGCAATCATATAGCTATAAAGAAAGTAAGAGAGAAAGAGAGAAAGAAACAAGAAAGGAAAGAGAGAGAAGGAGAAAGAGAGAGAGAGAGAGAGAGAGAGAAAGAGAGAGAAAGAAACAAGAAAGGAAACAGAAGGAGAAAGAGAAAGAGAGAGAGAAAAAGAGAGAAAGAAACAAGAAAGGAAGGAAAGGAAAGAGAGAAAGAAATGGGTCTCTTGCAAAAAAAGACCTGTCAGATGGATGGAAATTGACGCTGTACGTCCATGTAAAGTTATATGCAAATGATAGACCACACTAAGCATTTCCTCAGGAGAGAGAGCCTGAGAGAGAGAGAGAGCCTGATGGGGTGAGACTGCTTCTCCTCTCGGCTCCTGCTGTTCCGTGGTCCTCCTCGTCCCCCTGCCTCTGCCTCCCTATGCGCCCGTCTCCAGCGCCGGAGTTAGCGTGGGCTTGTTTGGTTGCGTTAGCGTTAGCGTGGCTAGCGGCGTGATGTTGGCTGGCGCTGGCGCGGGCGCGGCCCTTTGAAATGCTAATGGCGGGCGCGCCCGTCGCCGCTCATCTGAAGCCGCCCTGTCACTTCCCAGGTGGGCCGCTGACACCGGCTCCAGAGGGAGCGCCCCTAATGAAGCCTGTCAATGCACAACGCTGCGCGACACACCCACTCCCACATGCTAGACAGCGAGCAGGGAACACACACACACACACACACACACACACACACACACACACACACACACACACACACACACACACACACACACACACACACACAGTATTGTACACACATATGCAAACACAACTCACCTACACAAACAGTTGTTGTTGGATGCTGGCATCCTGGCATTCAGTGTCTTATTCCTTTTCAATAAGTAGAACTTGGGTAGATATGTAGCTACACCTGCACAGTACTATTGTGTGTGTGTGTGTGTGTGTGTGTGTGTGTCCACACGCACAGTATGTTTGCGTTTTTTCAGAAAGATGTCAGCAGCTGTTTGTCTAGGAAATGGTCAAAAAGCATGTGTGGTAGGACACAATCCACCTCACATGGAGTGTGTCTGTGTGTACGAGTGTGTGTGTGTGTGTGTGTGTGTGTGTGCACTGTGTCTATTGGTAATGGTGATGGGGGGTCTGGCGGGTAAACAGTAAAGGTGGGCCTCTATTGATTGTCCAGTCATCAGCACCCATCTCTGGGGGGTCTAGAGGGGGGCATTGATCGCGGCAGCTCAGGGGAGCCGGACTGGAGGTGTGGAAAAAGCTCGCCTCATTAAATCTAAAAGAGGGACTCCTCGCCTCCGACTCCTGGGGTCACCGCCGCACTGCGCTCGCTCACTCGGCCGCTCGATGGCCAGGGGCCACTGGGCAGTTAGCACGTCCATCGCCCAGCGAGATGACAGGGGACTCCAAGGGGGCCCTTTGTCCAACAGAGAG